>NC_142313.1:11453730-11607896 GCF_054855325.1 Carica papaya | reverse complement strand
CACAACTGAGCTAGAAAATACAACATAAACTTTAAAAATAAAAGCACAACAGAAGCTATTCGTCCCTTATACAACTCGTAACATAATTTGCATAATGAGGTTATAAAATTTTGTAGAGTCCACAACTGAACTAAAACTCACGAGATGAAAACAAAAACACGAAACTCCTTATTTGGCTCTATCAACTATCTTCTTTGGTTTGATATGAAAATGATTTGAATTTAAATGGAATTAGCAAAACAACAAGCTCAATAAGTATATATAATAGACTACACCCTAGACATGTGAGATACCCACATATAATCAATCAGAAACGTAAAACTTTTCTTTCCCTTTATGTTTAAAAACCATGAAATGTAGAGATATTCCATTTACCATCTCATCTCTCAATGTTCCCCCTAACTTCCTTCTATCTAGTCTTTTCCCCACATTATTCTCCTTTAATAGTTATCTTTCAAAATTCTTCTTTCTAATTATTTTCTCATTATCCCCCTAATTTCTTTCTTTTCTTAATTCCTTAATTGTAACCACTCATATCGCACATTATTATCACATCTTATATGGTACCAAAACCATACTCATCCATCAGTTCCCTCTAATCCATATCTATCCCACAAATTCACATATCGGACTTTCTCGTAAATTTTTGGTCAAATCGAGACATTTGTAACCCCTCAGCGGGTATCCCCGATTCTCAATTTTTTCCAACACAATCATCAAATTGAAGTTATTAAAGTGTTAGAGTTTTCTATGAGATGGAATGGGTGAATCCATTATCACACTATCACACGCAATTGGTACAATTATGGGATAGGATTCCCACTATCACAAGGGGATGCACACACAGTGGTCCCAGCAGTCCGTCGCCAGGTGACCTAGAACACAACACATACCCAACCACGTCTAGAAGGGTTTTCATCCACCAAAGGATAAGGTTCACCACACAGTTAAATTTTAGCCATACCAATCTTAAATTGGTTAACTCTAAATTTTTGTTTCTTCTAAGTTTTTGTTTTGTTTTCCGTTTCTTCCTATTCTAATTAAGATTGATATTTTTATTTTTCTAACAGACTAATTATATTTCCTAGAGACTTTATACAGTCTCTTAGTTAACCTTACTCTATATCTCACACTATTCTATTTCCCCCAGTTTGTTTCGTTTCCATCCTTGTAGAACTCCCTAACTCCCCTTAATCATACACTTTCCTATTTATTGTAATTTATTTAGTTATCATTTTATTTATGATCTATGTTTTAATGCTTTTATTATTTTTAGTTTTAGTTTTATTAGTTTTATTTAGAATTCCTAATTTTATTAAAGAATGTGTATTTCTTTTTATTGATCTTATTTTATTTGTGAGAGTTATTTTATGTGTTCATAATCTTATTGATGAATATGCACTATTATTAAGATTCTACTCAGACTACTCAACTCATCATACTATTAACCATCAACTATCATACAATATTTAAAATATGCAATCTTCATTCAACAATCAAGCAACAAGCAAATGACAAATTAAAACATTCAGTATCACTATTTTCTAATTTCTTCCACTTACTTGATTGTCAATCCCGATTCCTTAATTTTATAAAGCTTACTCAAAACTTAATTAGGTTTTTGCTTGAAAGCATTTTTGAAAACAATCAAATGTGGCTTTGGGATAGCTATTAGATATACTTATAGACTTGGACTGAAAAGGGTTCTGATTTGAACTCCAAAAATAATCCCAAATTTGTAGAAAACCTACATAGCAACTAAGCCTTCTCGAGTTAGCAATGAACCCGAGAGTTTTATGCAATCATATTGCATGACCATCTCGTTTCTACAACTATTTTAGTTACTAAAGAGATCATTCAATTTAACTTTTTTTTGTTTTGCATATTTGATTAATTACATAATTCCTCAAACATTACTTCCTCCTTATTTTATATTAATTTTACACATAAATCTTTTTATTTAATTTACTCATAATCTTAATTCTTTTGATCAAATAGTTTATGATCATTTTTGAAGTACTACTCCTACTTACTTTTTGTTCTTTAGTTCATTTTATCTATTATCTACTCAATTCTAAAAGTTATTTTACAGATTGTTTCTTTGCTATTACTTCACAATTATTTTATTATAATATCTACTCCATTCAAAATTAAATAACTTGTTTATATATTTATTAAATAAAAATTATTTCCAAAATTTATGCATTCTGATATTTTAAACTACCTTTTCCTCATTATTATAAATTATAACTAAATTAATCTGCACACTAATTACTTATCCAATGAAATTAAATTTCCATTAATTACTTATTCAATCAATTTTAATTCTTATTAATTATTTATTCACTCAAATCCAATTCCCATTAATTAGGTATTCAATCAAATTTAATTATCAAAACTATCAACATTAATTAAATTTCCCATTTCAATTTTAATTAATTTATTCCTCTCCCATATACACATATATACATATGATTATATATACTTATATATATACACCATATTTTAATATTTTTGTACTTATACTATATTATATATATTGTTTATATTATCTACATTATTATTTGCAGATACGTATATATATTATAAAAATCTAATATAAAATTATACATGCACAAATATACACCAACATGCATACATATATGTATGTATACATACTGTACTTGCATATAATACTCACACACATTTGTATAACTACATATACTCATATATATAATCATATGAGCTATATATATCTACATAAATGGGATTATTTGTAAATTTTACAGGATTATTTTCTCTTTCGTTTAACATTTAATATCCTCATTATTTAATCACCTTATTTCACTAAACTATTTTGCAAGATCCTTGAAGAAGTTTGAAACAAATCTACATACACCAAAGACTTGAGAACACTTAAGTGTTTAACATATCTATGTTTACATCGAAATTCTAAGCCAAATTAATTTTTTGGATCCAATTTGCACCCCCAAACTAGCTCTCAAAATATGATTCGCAGAAACAAAATAAATTACTAAGGTGTTAAACATTTGAGAAAATAAAAACCATGAATTAAGAACTATAGTGTTCTTACTTAGGCGCGGACCAAATATGCCCCGAGTTCATGGTAGTGAAGTCTCAGATTTCTCCATAGCGAAAAGGAGGAGCTCCAACTATGAAAGTCATTCGAAGGACTGATGGAGCTCTCGGGTTTTACATTTCTAACTAAAATGAAAGAATACACATACACTTAGGAAAAAAAAGAGAAACAATGAAATAAGGAAGAGAAACACACTTATTGGAGCTAGTTTTGCTCTCCAACATCCCACTCTCTGCCACACCCTTCTCTTATGGCAGCTAGGGTTAGGGGTCACAAGAAGAGGACCCATAAATACCCACCCCCAAATAATTTCTAGCCATGGGATTGGATCAAATCTAGCCACATATGGACCCTATAATCGACTTTCATTAAGGGCAAATAAGTCACTTCCTTTCCTTAAAAGATCTACACCATTGATTCAAATTTTTACTCATCAGAGCCGTTGAAAAGCATGAATGTTGGATTGTACTCAAGATGAATTATGGTTGTTGCTTTATAGATCTAATGCAAACCGTGTGATCAATCAACACATGCCTCAATCTTCTAATCAGCATCTTGTTTGTCAGCTGCATGATCATAATCATCATCCTCTATGCATCTAGGAACTGTTAGATTGCATCCAAAGGTAGGAAGGATCCTCAACCATTCGATTTTCACTAAAATATGCAGGTCGTTCGATCATCCAACACACGAGTCTCCAGCGTGTTGAATCCGCATGGAATATCATGGTGACATGGCCACCACGGGAGCGACCAAATAGGTTGCATTACCAAATCAAGAAATGATGTGGCCCGTTTATAAAAAATTGCATAGTGACCCCTAGTCACTATATATATTTTTATTAGGTCCATTTTAATTACAAAATGGCCATAACTTGGACTTTTACTTCAAAAATATCCTAAATTATTTATCTTATTTATTACTCCTATTTTTCATGATTTTTAAATTTTTAAATAATTATTTTAAGGTCCTAAAAATTTATATTTAACTCATTTTTGTCCTTTTTAATTATAAAAGAACCCAAAAACTTTAGTTTTTATTCATTTAAGTCCCCAAACCTTAATTTATCTAAATTTGAGTATAATTTAATTTATAAACTCCATTTTTGCAAATTTATTTAATTTGTGGGTGTTACAAACTCCCCCCTTAAGAAATTTAGTCCTCCAAATTTTAATTTGCAAGAACCTAAAAACACCTATCCATGAACTTTATTAGCATACTCATCAAAAAATTGGAGTGGTTATAATGTGTTCTTTAAGGAATATGTTTTAGGTTGTGATATCCTCTTTTCTAATTCTTACATGTAAAGGTATGTTTGTTTCAAGGTGTCTTCGATACGTAATTGTTTTTATATTTCCCTAGTGTCACATTAATATGTCTGTTACTAGCATAAGTCCTTCAAGGATTTTGTTTATGGTTATGTTTCTTTATTTCAGAGATTAGGTTTAATAGTGTTGTGTTCACATTTTCTCAAAAATAGTTATTCTAGTTAAAGAACTATTATCTTAGCTATGACCATATTAATCCTTAGGTTTCCGGGGAATAATTTAATTCATTGGTTTTGTTTCAACTTCTAACAATTAAAGTATGACTGGCTAAAATGGACTTAAAGAGTTGCATTATTAATGGTGATTAGGAATTCTTTTGATAGCATATTCATTCATTAATGTTGTTATAAATTGTTACATTTAATTCTAGTTCTTGTAGGTACCCTTCATGTTCCCAAGAATTTTGAGTGACTGTGCTTAAGTATGGTCTTAAGATATGAGTTACTGGCTTATCACACCATCAATTTTATCTTTTTAGTTTGAAGAGAGAAATCATTCAAGTGTGGTGATTAGGGTTCATCACACTTCCACTGTGCTACTATGATAACATAAACTTGGGAGGTTTGACAGTTCACTAAGGTCTTACTTTTTGAACATGAAATTTTATTTAGGAATGACAGAGACTCTTGAAAAGGAATATGTTAGTTAGTGTTGCTTATTATAGCTACCAGAATGGTTTGCTATCTCTTAAGTATACGATTATTCAATTTCTTAGGATTTTGTGTTATTATTGTAGTTTTATGTAGAACTAAGACAAGAATTTTATAACAGTGAAGTCATTTGTTTTTCCTAAATGCACTTCAAAGAGAATTATTAGAAAATTTTTGATGGCTATTTAGTTCATAGAAGGTTCAAGGATTATGCATCTTTAAGTGAAGTTGGAAAAAGGACCCTTGAACAGTGAGGGTATTTGTTTTTCCTAGAGGGACGCAAGGAGAGTTCTTAAAAAAATTAAAATTGTTATTTGGCTTCCATATGGCTTCGGGTTTACTATCTAGAGTGTACCTACTTAGGGGTTGTCTCTTGTTCTGGGAATTTCTCCCTATTGAGAAACTTTCCCACTCAATAGAGTTTAGTTTTTAATTCAAGAATTTTTTTTTTCCACTTGGAGGATTTTCTCCCGTTTGGGAGAATTCCTCCCACATGGGAAACGTTTCCCACTAGGGGCTAACATAAACTTGGGAGGTTTGACAGTTCACTAAGGTCTTACTTTTTGAACATAGAATATTATTTAGGAATGACAGAGACTCTTGAAAAGGAATATGTTAGTTAGTGTTGCTTATTATAGCTACCAAAATGGTTTGCTATCTCTTAAGTATACGATTATTCAATTTCTTAGGATTTTGCGTTATTATTGTAGTTTTATGTAGAACTAAGACAAGAATTTTAGAACAATGAAGTCATTTATTTTTCCTAAAGGCACTTCAAAGAGAATTATTAGAAAATTTTGGATGGCTATTTGGTTCATAGAAGGTTCAAGGATTATGTGTGTTTAAGTGAAGTTGGAAAAAGAACCCTTGAACAGTGAGGGTATTTGTTTTTCCTAGAGGGACGCAAGGAGAGTTCTTAAAAAAATTAAAATTGTTATTTGGCTTCCATATGGCTTCGGGTTTACTATCTAGAGTGTACCTACTTAGAGGTTGTCTCTCGTTCTGGGAATTTCTCCATATTGAGAAACTTTCCCACTCGATAGAGTTTAGTTTTTAATTCAAGAATATTTTTTTCCACTTGGAGGATTTTCTCCCGTTTGGGAGAATTCCTCCCACATGGGAAACGTTTCCCACTAGAGGGATTTTTTCTTTCCACTAGGGAAAATTTCCATTACCATGGGGCAATTCCAATATGGAAAATTTCTCACAAGAGAGATTTCCCACAACAATGGGGAATTTTCTCCAACTATGAAATGTTCTCCCCCACCTTCAAAAATTTCTTATGGAAACCTAGCAATAAGACTCCACAATACATTTATACCTCATGTACAAGGGATGCCCTAGGGTCATGTTGCTCTGATACCACCTGTGACGACTTGTAGTTCCTCAACAAGAAATGTGACATCCCAGATATTAATTAAGGCAAATGGGTGTTAGATACAGATTCAGAATAACGAATGCATAATAAAATTTTATTCAGTAGAGAAATTAGTACAAATCCCTTACAAATATATATAGATGAGTTTTAATTACATATATATAACTAAGGCCTAAAAAGACTATAAAATACAAAGAAAAGAAAACACAAAAGAATTCAACTTCTTTCACTATGCTATTGGACTCATTAGAGTACGGAAACAATCATTTATGGATCCATGGGATCCTCATAGACTTCCAAGGGTAGGCCAACCTGTGGTTCCTCATTTTCTTCCTCATCTTGGGGGGATGGAAAGAGTGAGTTCTATATACTCAGTAAGGAAAACAATATTAAAATAACATCGTATGTTTTAAAGATAAATTATTTAACTTAAAAGCTTACAATTTGGCCACCTCGTAGACCAATCTTGCATTATGAAAATAATTTATTTATTAAGAAAATAGTACATTAATATGAACAATCAAACATACTTCATGCCAGATAATAGAGAAAATTAAATAAATCATGAAATGCTCAGATTTTTGTATCATGCTTCACGAAGTCTGTAACGACCCCAGAAATTTAAAATGAAATATGTGTATTAAAAATGTCAAATGCGGAAGCGAAGTCAAAATTTCGATTAACATCCCTTACACTAAAACTAAAAAAACGTGCTCAAAATATAAGAGATCAAACTAACTAAAAGAGAAACTCAAAAGTAAAAGCTATGAATATGACTATGGAGTCTTTAGGCGTCCCCTTCGTCGTCTTCTTGCGGAACGGGCTCGGGAACAATGTCTTCCTGATCTGAAATGATTAAATAAGGAATGAGCTACACTAGCCCAGTAAAGACATCACGATATCTCACCGTCAAGGAGGTAAAGGTGGGTAGAAAACACAAAAAGACCAATGGAGCATAATTTACAACAAATCCTTTTATCAATAATAAAACCTTTACCATCCACTTACCTCGGTGAAATTCATAAAACAATATACGAAAGCAATAACATTATCATCATCATGAAATCATATAAACTGTATAACATAATACTTATCACGCCTTTTGTAATTCAATCATTACACAACATATTTTTCCTCTTTTACCAGCCCACTAGTATCCGTGGGGATCCATAGGGGTCCCGCTACCCGTGAACCTTTAACATTTACAATCTGATTCCAGGGCCGTCCCCATACCCCGTCCGGTATGGGCGCCGAAACTATAAACCTCAATACCCTGTCCGGTATGAGGGTGAAACGGGCCGTCCCCATACCCGGTCCGGTATGGGCGCAAAAACACATAAGGTCTCCATAACCCCATCCGGTATGAGAGACCACAATCCCGGTAGGGTTCCCTACGGACCCGGTCCGTCCACCATCTCCCAGGATATCTAGTCAGCCTGATCACATTATACAATTATCAATTTACATAACCTTTCATTCCCCTTTTCCTCAGTCAGCATCATCAATTCACACACAAACAAGTAAAACAGCAATTTATGCCAAACAAGACAACATACAGCATCAGTTACTCAGTCATTCAACCCATAATCAATAAAACAGTAAAATATGCACATGAAACTATGAAATGAAAACATCAGACCTCATACTGCATTTAAAACTGTAAAATAGGCCAAATAACAGTTAACCGACAAACACACTAGACTCGGGCTCCATTAGTGACCTTAAGCAATTTCACACATTCGTGGATTCAAAAAATACCGTTTTATCATTATTGAACTTTAATACCGTGATATGAAATAGGGTGAGGGGTCCTTACTCGTTTTGGGGTCCGAACACGGCTTCACAGTCTGCCTACAGGTTGTCCCTAATTTTCCCTGAATTTTTCCCAGAGAACTGAAACGCACTACTGGTACCTGCACGTGTTCCAAAAAATCCCAAATTAGACCCAAGGCCCCTTTCAGCCAATATCGCAATTCCGGCACGGCGGCTCCGCCGTGCTCCGGCGACGGCACCGCCGCAAGCAACGGTGATTCACCTCGGGTTGGCCATTTTCAGCCGTTTCTGGCTGAATTCGGCCACACTTACATCGGTCCCTGTGATAAAACAACCCTAGGGCCCTCAGGGGGCCAAAAAATTACGAAAAACTGAAGCTTTCCGACAGCGGTGCTCTCGGGTGCGGCGGCTCTCCGGCGAGGTTCGTGTTTTGGTGATTCGGCTCCGATCAACCTGTAGAGAAAAGAATGATGATCATGGTGATATAAAAATTGCATCAAACGGGGGCCGGGAAGGGCCTCATCGGAGGCAAAAACTGAGGAGGGTCGCGGCGGCGCGGCGGGGTTTCAGCCATGTTTTTCTACCGTTCGGCTGGGATTTTGGCTCTGATTTGGCCACAGGGGAACTCAGCGTGGAAAAACAAGTCGGGGGTATGAAATTTACCTCGATCGACGGTCAGAAATCTCCCCGGTGCGGTGGCGGGTGGCAGCGGACGGCTCCTCCGGCGTCTGGTTCGTCTTCTCCGACGAGGGCAGGCGGCTAGGGTTTTTGTGGTCAAGTGTGGGGGTTCTATTTATACCCTTTTGCCTTTTGATCTCAGCCGTCCATTTTGATTAAATCTGGGCCGTTCGTTTTTGATTGAATCTGGGCCGTCCGTGCGCGTGCATCTGGGCCGTCCGTGCGATTGCATCTAGGCCGTCCATGCGCACGCTTGATCTGGGCCATCCGATCTGCGCGCACGCGGATCGCCCACGTGGCCCGTTCTCTCGATGTGGTTTTGCCACGCGGCAGGTCCTGGTTGGCCAGGGCTGCTGACTGGGCCGCTGACGTGGCTGCTGACGTGGCGCTCTTTTTTTTTTTAAATTAAACTAAATAAAATTAATACTAACAAAAAATGCCCAAATTGTTTGGGCGTTACAAAGTCATTACAACTTTCATCTTTGAAAGCAGATACAAATTTTCAACTACTCAAGTGGCATGACTAGATCAGATACAGATACGGTAATTTGCTCAGGCCCTTTTTTGGTTGGCCAAACCATGGTACGATCTACGACCACGTTTGTACCAACCATAGTGGCCCTATTAAATATCTACAGTCACGACAGTACT
Source organism: Carica papaya (assembly GCF_054855325.1). Taxonomy (NCBI): domain Eukaryota; kingdom Viridiplantae; phylum Streptophyta; class Magnoliopsida; order Brassicales; family Caricaceae; genus Carica; species Carica papaya. The sequence continues at coordinate 11,598,359 of NC_142313.1, read as the reverse complement.
TAGCCAAGTGTGACCTTTAACAAATATTCGCGTCACCACTCTCATCAGAGGGTATGCCATCATCTACTGAGAGTAGACCTCTTACATCTTTCCAGAAAAGATGGGGGAGGGAGAAACAGATACCCTGAAGGGCTAGGGGAACAGATACCCCTCAGAGATAAAAAGTCTAACGAGACACTTGATGCAATATGCATGTCAATACAAATATATATTTCGAATTATTCATGCTTCATTTCACTTTTTTCTTTTTTTTTTCTTTTTATTCTTTATTTCTACCATGCAATAATACCGACTTTATATTATATTTTATTACATGCAAATAATCTAGTGTCTATAATTCACATAGTATGCTTTAAAACTAGAATAATTCAACTTATTTGAACTATAAACACAAAAGCATACAAGTGAGCAAAATCATAATCATCATATTTAATAATTTTATTTTATCTAAAAATATTTCTTAAGACATAAAAAAAAAATTAAATTTCTTATCAAAACCTTGATGTTTTCTCCTTCACTGTTCCTCTTTTCTTTTCCTCCTTCTCTCACTAGATTACTCTCTCTCTCCTTTTCTCTTTAAGTCTAGAAAAAATGGAAGAATGGAAGTGTGGGGAAGAATAGGGTGGGAAGGCCTATTTATAGAATTTTGGAACCGTCGAATTCGCACCAAGTAGCAAAATTCGATGAAAAGAGAGGTAAATAAGATGTTTGTCATGAAAAATGAGGGAGGAGGGCTTCCTTCGCCGGTGGTGGTGGTGCACCACCCAAGGCGAAGGCAGCGAGCCGCCCGAGTTAATAGCAATGCATTGCTCGAGGTAGTAGTACCCCGACCGGCATACTACAGGCTATCATGCTGGTGCCCAGGCCTCCTACCGTGCACGCAGGACCTCGGCACGCTTGGCACCGCGCACGCTGGCCTACTGCGAGCAGGCCCCAAGCACGCAGGGCCTATCCACATAGGCCTACTATGCAGACGGTGCTTGCACAATGGGTGACACATGTTTGTGTGCGAGGTGACACGCAGACGGCCTGCTTGCACACGACAAGACACACGCAGGACCTATCCCCCCACTGTGGACGCAGATGGGACATTTGTGCTATGCTCACGTCTTGTGCGTGCATGTGTGTGGATGGGACATGCGTGTTGTTTGCACTTCCTGCATTTAATGTGCACGCTTGTGCACAAGCACTGTGCGCGACATCCGCACGGGCAGCTCTGCTTCCTTATGGGATTTCTTCCCATTTTGTAGTTTTTCTGATTTTTTCCAATTTTTTTAAAATTAAATTAAATTAATTTAAACACAAATTAAATAATTATAATTAAATTTAAATAATAAATGTAAAAATAAAAATTAAATAAAATTAAAGTAATTAAATATAAACCAGTTTTACGAATTGCGATATATATTATGTGGTGTAATTTAAATGACTTTAATGCGGCCAAAGATCCAAACAAATAGAGTTTTTCAAATTAATTAAGCACAACGATGGGCAGGGTGTTACATCATTCCGACCTTAAAAAAATTTAGTCCCTAAATTTGTCTTGAACAGGCTCGGATACTTCTCCCTCATCTTACTTTCCAACTCCCACGTTGCTTCCTCTGGGGTATGATGCGGCTATCGCACCTTCACCATGGGAATCATCTTGTTATGCAAAACCTTATAAGTCCACCCAAGAATCTCCACGGGAATCACTTAATAAGTCATGTCGGCTTGTACCTGTACCTCTTTGTGAGGAATAATATGAGAAGGCTCAACGTGGTACCTCTTAAGCATCGAGAGGTGAAAGACGTCATGTAGACCTGTAAACTCTTGGGATAGAGCAATGTGATATGCCATGGATCCAATGCGCTCGATGATCCGTAAAGGTCCCACATAATGAGGGCTCAACTTTCCTCTCTTCTCGAGCTGCATCTGTCGCTTATAGGGGAAACTCTAAGGCAAACTCCAAGGGTCGCCTAGGATTGTCGGTGTAACTCTTCTGACAGCTCTGGGCAGTGGCCAAGTTATTGTTGATGATTGTGACTTTCTCAATAGTCTCCTGAACGAAGTCTAGTTATAAATGGCACTGGTTTCCTCTTTTGCAGGGGGATCCTCTTTCGAAGATGGCGAGTACTGGTTAGAAGAGATAGAGAAGGCCTTCAAGACCTTAGGAGTGACTCCTGAGCAGAAAGTCACCCTTGCCACCTACATGCTAGTGGGAGAAGCAGATCATTGGTGGGAACTCAAACAGACTACCCTGCTTGTTCCAGTTACTTGGGAACAGTTCTTGGTGCCCTTTTATGTAGAGTACCTTTCAGAGCATCTCCGACATCTGAAGGAGATGGAGTTTGTACAATTGGTCTAGAGGAACATAATTGTGTCAAAATATGCTCGCAAGTTTCTAGAGTTGGGCTGATATTCTCCTGAGACATTGTTGGATGAAGGCAGGAAGGCTAGAAGGTTTGAATAGGGTCTCCACCCAGAGATCAAATAGTAGTTGTTTGCGCTGAAGCTCAGGACTTATTCAGTTATTCTGGCCAAGGCACAATTAGTGGAGAGGAGCTTCCGCACCTTCTCTCAGGCAGCAGGGAACCTTAGACCCTTAGCTCTACCCCGCAACCAGTACCTACTGTGCCTGTTCAATAGAATAAGAGGCTTGACCGATGATCCAGGCTCCCCCTCAGGCTCCAGTGGCAGGACACGATAAGATCTCTCAACATTGTGGCAGGGATCATGGGAACCGACCTTGCTATCGCCTAAACAATACCTGTCGCATATGTGGTAGTGCCCAATATTATGCAAGGGAGTGCCCGAGGAACCAGAATTAGGCCAGACCTCCTATCCAGGGTAGAGCATACAATCTTACCCAACAGGATGTAGAAGCCAACTCAGACGTGGTACAGGATACGTACACTATCTGTAACCATCTTGCTCATGTTTTAATTGATACTGGTGCATTGCTTTCATTTGTTTCACCTATTTTTACATCAAAACTTAATGTATTACCTAATAAATTTGATTTTGTGTTGTTTGTGTCTACTGTTGGGAGTATGACACTATTGAGAGAAGTTTTATACAGAGCCTGCGTCATAGATATAGGAGATAGAAAATTGAGTGTGGACCTAATAGAATTAGACATGGGGGACTTTGATGTAATTTTAGGAATGAACTGGCTAGCGGCATATCACACCACCGTAGATTGTTTTAGCAAGAAGGTTGTATTTAATCCTCCTAATGAGGAGCCATTTATAAATTAATAAAAATTATTTAGCATTTATTCCCTCACGGTAAATTTTCTTATTATCGAGTACTTTAACCCTCCTATTTTCTCTAACTAGGCAAACCCAAGAAAGAGATTTGTATTCAAGAGATTCCAGTAGTCTGAGACTTCTAAGATGTTTTCCGAATGAACTACCCGGACTTCTAGTGGTTAGAGAAGTCGAATTTACCATAGACCTTCAGCCAGGCACCCAGCCCATTTCGATTGCTCCTTATCGCATGAGCCGTATTGAGATAGAGGAACTGAGGAAACAAATCACTGAATTGCAGGATGATGGGTTTATCTGACATAGCCCCTTGGGGTGCTGGAGTCACCTTTGCCAGAACAGGAGATGGGATGTTGAGGTTATGTACTAATTACAGAGGTCTGAACAGAGTTACAATAAAGAAAAAGTATTCCCTCTCCAGGATTGATGACCTCTTCGATTAGTTGCAGGGTGCCCAGGTCTTCTCCAAAATAGACCTGCATTCAAGTTACAATCAGGTAAAAATCAGGACAAGAGACATCCCCAAGATAGCCTTTCGAACCAAGTACGGACACTATGAGTTCTTAGTCATGCCATTTGGACTAACCAATGCCCCAGCCATCTTCATAGACTTGATGAACAGGGTCTTCAGACAATTCCTGGATCAGTTTATTATAGTGTTCATCGATGACATCTTGGTTTATTCAAAAAGTAGAGAGGAACTTGCTCATCATCTAGCTCAAGTTTTATAGGTTCTCAGAGAAAAGAAGTTATATGCAAAGTTAAGTAAATACAAGTTCTGGTTTGAATATACTACCTTCCTAGGACACATCATATCAAAGGATAGAGTGTTAGTGAACCTCGAAAAGGTTGAAGTAGTACTTAGTTGGGAAAAATTGACATTAGTTAAGGAGATTTATAGTTTTTTTAGGATGGCGGGTTATTACCACAGGTTTGTGGAAGGGTTTTCTAGTTTAGCTGCTCCTCTGACTCGACTCACAAAGAATAATGTCAAGTTTGAGTGGAACGAGAACTGTGAAAGAAGTTTTTTGAAACTAAAGAAGCAGTTTACTACTGCACCTGTGTCGGTCTTGCCGAGAGGATCGGGTGGATATACAGTTTATAGTGATGCCTCCTACCTAGGTTTGGGTTATGTTTTGATACAGCATGGGAAGGTCATAGCCTATGGATCCAAACAATTAAAGAGTCATGAGAAAAACTATCCCACCCATGACCTAGAGCTTGCCGCAATCATACATGCTTTAAAGACTTGGCACCATTATTTGTATGGGGAGACCTTTTAGATCTATACCGATCACAAGAATTTGAAACACATATTCACTCAAAAGGATCTCAACATGCGTAAGAGAAGATGGATAAACTTCTCAAGGACTATGATTGCGACATCTTGTATCACCCAAAAAAGAGCAAAGTGGTAGTCGATGCACTCAGCAAGAAAAGTACAGGTACATTAGCCCATTTGATGGTTTCAGAAAGCAGACAAATAGGGGCCGCACAACAGGTACGGCTTCAGGACTTGAGGAGAGTCACATGTTTGGGCCATCTGACTGTTTAGTTTGAGTTAATTCAAAGAATAAGGGAATCTCAGATTCCAAGACAAGGTGTGTGTTCTAGTTGACAGTGAGTTAAAGAGGGACATTATGACAGAGGCCCATAGCTCAAAGTTCACCATGTATCCTGGAAGCACTAAGATGTACCAAAGTATACGACTCCGATTTTGGTGGAACGGGATGTAAAGAGATATAGCTGACTTTGTTTCTAAGTGTTTGGTATGTCAGCAGGTCAAGATAGAGGACCAACGCCCAGGTGGCCTACTTCAGCCATTACCAATCCCAGAGTGGAAGTGGGAACATATCACCATGGATTTCGTGACAGGATTACATAAGGCACATTCAGGACATGATGCCATCTGGGTAATTGTCGACCGGCTCACCAAGTCTTCTCACTTCTTGGTCATCAGGATGAACGGTCTAGATTCATTCCCTATTTAATCGCAATCGGACGGTCTAGATCAAATGCGATGGATGGCCCAGATAAAAAACATACGGATATAAATAGCTCCCATTTGCACCAAACCCTAACCTTAGCCACCAGAAACCCTCGCTGGAGAAGAAGGTAAAAATTTTTCCGACCACCAAAAAAGGTAAAAAATTTTCCTTTTGCTTGAAATTCAATTTTAAGCACACTCATGGCCAAATCAGAGCAAAAAGACTGACTAATTGGCCGAAAAATGCTGGCGAAGCCTGGCGGCACTGCCGTGGGAAATTTCACAAAATGCCTCTGATGAGGTCCTTATTGTTTTCCATTCTATGTAATTTTTCCATCGTTGTGATCATCGTGTCCTTCTCTACAGGTTGACTGGAGCAAAACACCCAACTGCAACGTGAGTCGGCAGAGCTGCCGCACTGTAGAACCCCGCCGCTGGTGAGTTTTGATTTTTTACATTTTTTCGGCCAACTGAGGCCCTTTAATGTGTCTTCTTACAGGGATCAATGTAGAATCGGTCGAATTCGGCCAAAAATAGTTGACTCAAGGCAGACCGCCACTGTGAGCGGCAACGCCGTCGCTGGAGCACGGCGGAGCCGCCATGCTGGAATTCTAAAATTGGCCAAATGCGCCCTGGGATTGATTTTGGGTTTGTTTGGGAGGACATTTGTTGGTACTATTAAAGCGTTTCAATTTCTGAAGAAAAATTCAGGGAATCCGAGAATCACCCGTAGGCGCAGTCGAACAACTTAGCTTTTCGGACATCAAATCGAGTAAGGATCCCTCACCCTATTCCCTATCATAGAACTAAAGTCTAAATAAATAGTAATACAATATTTGTTTGAATTTAGAAAATGTGCATAATTAATTATAGATTGCTAATTGAGCTAGAACTGAAAATTCTCTACTATTACTTTGTTGATTGTTTTACAGTTCAAATGCATTTTAGTACCTTATTTATTGATTTTATAACTTTGAATGCATGTATAGTTTATTCTTTGTGTTTACTGCTGAATCGGGAAAAATGAAGGTTAAACGGTAAAAATTGTGTAATGAAATGAATAGATAAAATGGTAGCCTTACTGGATATCTTGGGAGATAATGGACGGACCGGGAACATAAGGAACCCTACCATGAACGTTATCTCATACTAGACGGGGTATAGAGACTTGATAATTTGGCACTCATACTGAACGGGGTATGGGGATGGCCCGCTTCACCCTCATACCGGATGAGTTATTGAGGTTTGGTAAATTGGTGCTCATACTTGACGGGGTATGGAGACGGCCCGTAATTGAGAATGTTAAATAAAAGTGTTCACCTATAGCGGGGACATCTTTATGAGCCCCCATGGATACTAGCAGGTTGGTAAAAAGAGTGATAGTTATTGTTTGATTTATTGATGATGGATATAGATTTATAATATGTGTTATGATTATTGATTATACATAGAACCATGATCTGTATAATATTATTGTCTGTATAGATTATTTTTATAAATCTCACTACGGTAAGTGAACGGTAAATGATTTTTATGATTAATAAATGAGTTTGCTAAATTTAGTACTCCATTAGTATTTTTTTTATTTTATACCAACCTTTACTTCTGTGTTGGTGATATAGTGTGATATCCTTACTGGGCTAGTGTAACTCATCCCTTATTTAACCATTTCAGATTAAGAGGACTAGGTTCCAGAGCCCGATCCGCAAGAGGATTGCGAGTAGATGCTAGATTTCTTTATTTTCTATTTATTTCTTTATTTCTTGTGTTTCTTTCAAATTCATAACACTGTTTGGTATTTTCAGTTATTTGTGTAAGGAATATAAACCCTAAACATTTATTATGCTTCCGCACTTTAATTATCTTTTATTTCCTTTGGATATTTTAGGGATCGTTACAGTTTATATTCAATTTATGTTATAGTGTGACATGCAAGGAGCTCATGTGTTCGGGGCACCAATCTGTGTGTACCATGTTGTAGACAAACAGACAGGGTAAAGGTAACACTGTGCATATTAGGGGCGATCGGACAACAAGAGGGAATTCCCATCCGGTAAGGATTATGAGGATAAGATGCTTGAAGATCATCCCATTATAGAAGCTTGGGAGTTGAAATAACATTCAATGTAGGACTACCTAATTTTTGTAAAAGTGTATTAAGGGTGGAGTTTTCTTTCCCAAGTTTGTAGATGATTTCATAGTCATATCCAAATAATTTAAAGACACATTTTTATTGTTCTGGAGTGGTGATACGTTGATCCAAAAGATATATGAGACTTTTTTTATCAATTCTAATGAAAATTTTTTGACCCATCAAATAAGTACTCCAGAGTTTAACCGTGACGATAATTGCTAGAATTTCTTTAGTATAAGTAGACCAAGCCTGTTTGTTGACTCCCAAAGCTCAACTCATATAAGCTATAGGTTGGTCATTCTACATCAAAATAGCTCCAATACCGTCCCCTGAAGCATTTTTTTCCACCACAAAAATTTCTTTAAAGTTGGGTAATGCAAGACTCTGTGTTGATGTTAATGCTTGTTTCGCTTTCCCTAACAAAGTAAACTGTCCTTTCTTTAAAAAGTTAGTGAGCGGTAAAGCTAGAATGCCATAATTCTGAATAGATTTTCTATAATATCCAATTAATCCCAAGAAACCTCTCAATTATGTTATAATGGTGGGCTTAATAAATCAAGCATGGCCTTGATTTTATTCTAGTTGATTTTAATGCCATTCGATGTAACAATATGACCCTGTTGTCCGAAGGCACACTTTTTGAATTTGACAAAGAAACAATGTAGTCTTAAAATTTCAAAGACTTGTTTGACATGATCAAGGTGCAGAGTCCAAGTTGGACTGTATATTAATATATCATCAAAGAAAACTAACACAAACTTATGAAGATGGGTATGGAATACGAACAATCTCATCAACATATAGGTGGGCTAACTTGCTGGTGGAGTTAGTGGTTTTGATGGACAAAAAATGGGCCGTCTTGGTTAGTCTGTCCACGATGACCCAGATAGCATTTCGACCAGAACAAGTTTTGGGTAATTCTGTAATTAAATTCATAGTTACAAGCTCCCATTTCCATTTAAGAATCGGAAGACCTTGTAATAAGCTGCAAGGTCTCTGATGTTCTACCTTTATCCGCTGATAAGTGAGGCATCGAGAGACGTAGTGAACTATATCCCTCTTCATTCCTAGCCACCAATACTGTCGTTTTAAGTCCCAGTACATTTTGATACTTTCGAGATGGATGAATAGATTAAAAGTATGGGTGATCTTGAGAACATCTGCCCTTACAGCAATGGGGACCCAAAATCGGTTCCAGTATCAGAACTCCATCATCTGAAATCCTAAAATCAAGGGATTCGTCAGAAGTGAACTTACTTAGATTCTTGGTGAGTTCTAGTTCCGTGGATTGAGGTTCCGAGATTTTTATAAAGAGATTCAGTAGGGCTCGGATTTGGGTAAGATAGGTACCTTTGCCATAATAGCTAAGGCATAGAGACTGCGTAACATCCATCAATTTCTAACTAGAGGCTATGATTTGAGCCAATCTAGTAGACTCCTTTTGCCTCAGTGCATTAGTGATCACATTTCCTCTCCCGGGGTGATAAATGATATTGCAGTCATAGTCTTTGGGAGATTCATTCAGCGTCTTTGTCTTATGTTTAACTCCTTATGTGAAAAGATGTACTTTAAACTCTTATGGCCAGTAAAAATCTCAAAGGTCTGGCCATACAGGTAATGACGCCATATCTTCTGGGCAAAGATAATGGCTACAAGCTCTAGGTCGTGGGTAGGGTAGTTATGCTCATGAGGTTTTAATTATCGAGACCCATTGGCAATTACTCCACTATGCTGTAACAAGACACACCCCAAGCTAATATGAGATGCATCGCAGTAGACATGAAATCTTCCCGTATTATCGGGGAGGATCAAGATGATGCTTTAATTCCATAAAGTTTTCACTACATTCATAATTTTATATGAAAGGTACCCCATTTTGGGTAAGTCGGGTCAGTGGGGTGGAAATCTTAGCGAATCCATCAATGAACTGTCGGTGGTAATGTGTTAATCCAAGGAAACTACGTACCTCAACAATGTTGGTGGGCAGATTCCATCTGATTACCATTTCCACCTTAAATAGGTCTACGAAAACTCATTCACTTGAGATTACATATCCGAGAAAAGAAACTCAATCCAATTAGAAAGAGCATTTGCTTAGTTTAGCATACAGTTGGTTCTGGCGAAGAGTCTCCAACACTTCAGTCAAGTGCATTTCATGTTCTTCAATGCTCTTAGAGTACACTAAAATATCATCAATAAAAATGATGATATATTGATTTAGAGCGTACCAAAAAACTCTGTTCTTTATTTGTCTAAATATTTGATATTCTTCTTAGGTTATCTCTTAGATCTTTGGAGCGTAACATTATCCAGCCCTCCTTGGAGAACCTTGTCCTCAAGGTTCAAAGTAGAAAAATTATCAAGTAATTCTGTGGTACTCTCCCGAGTAGCCTCTTCTTCAAGTAGATGCTTCCATTTAACTAGGCTTTCTTCCATGAAACGTGAGCCTTTCTTAATCGAACAAGTGTCCAGGATAAACTTAGGTTGTACAATGATATCCCTAGTATCATTAGTTAAGGGTAGTTCTTCAGTCAGAGAGTCAGACATGCTCAATTTCTTACGTAGGAGGGAGACATAGAAGACCGAATGAATCCGTGAATGTGTAGGTAAATTCTTTCAACAATTTGGTCAGGACCATTGTAGCAACATGCGAGTTTTTGAAAAGCCCTTTTAAAAATATGTTGTTGACGATAAGGTTGTAGTTTAAGGAATACCTAATTGCCTTCCTAAAATTCAATGTCACAACGCTTAACATTCACAATTTATTGCATGTGGTTGGTAACAGTTTAGAAATTAAGCTTGAGCTGGTGAAGTAGTTCATCTTGAGAAATAAGTCACTGGTCAACCTCATTAACAGGAGATGTGTCTAGATGAAAATGTGGAATAGTGGGTGGAAGTCGTCCATATAGGGCCTGAAAAGGTGTCATCTTAATAGAAGAGTGATAAGTGGTGTTGTACCAGAAATCAGCCTAAGAAAGTAAAGAGCTCCATCGACGAGGATGTTGGTGACCAAAGCAGTAAAGATATTATTCAATGCATTGGTTTAATTTTGATTGACAATCAGTTTGAAGATGATATGCATAACTAATTTTGAGCTAAGCGCCAGATAATTTAAAGAATTCCTGCTACAAGCGATTGATAAAAATGGGATCTTGGTCACTAACAGTTGATTAGGGTATGCCATGGAGCTTAACCACATTATACATAAATAGCTCTGCCATTGTCTTAGTATATGGATGAGTGAAAGCCATAAAGTGAGCTGACTCACTGAGATGGTCGGCCACCACAAAAATAACACTATTACAATTAGAAATAGGTAAGCCTTCAATGAAATCCATTGAAATTTCTTCCCACACTTGACATGGGATAGACAAGGGTTGCAGTACAGCAAGTGAAAGGGGATCAGCTTTAACCCATTAATAGATATCACAGGAGGAGACATATTCCAGTTACTAATTTATGCATCAAAGGCTAATAAAGTTATTAAGCAAGTCACTTAAATGTTCTCTGAATTCCTAAATGACCATCAATCAGTGAATTATGAAACCCTTGTAATAATTGATGAGTTACGTCAGACCTTAGTCGAATAACCACATGATTCTTGAAGTATACAAGGCTGTCTTTCCAAGTGTAAGGACTATCAGGTGAATCTGATGCTAACTTAATAATTTTCTTCATATAAGGATTCTGAGGATAAAATACCTGAAGATTATCCCATAACAGAAGCTTATGAGTTAAAATAGTATTAAATGTAGGACTACCTGATTTCTGTAAAAGTGCATCATCGGCAGAGTTTTCCTTCCCAGGTTTGTAGATGATTTCATAGTCATACCAAATAATTTAGAGACCCATTTCTATTGTTCGGAAGTGGTGATACATTGATAAGATATTTGAGGATTCTCTTATCAGTTATGATGAAAACATTTTGACCCATCAAATAAGGACTCTAGAGTTAACTGTCACGATAATTGCTAGCATTTTTTTAGCATAAATAGATCAAGCCTATTTGTTGACTCCTAAAGGTTGACTCATATAAGCTATAGGTTGGTAATTCTGCATCAAGACAACTCCAATACCATCCCTTGAAGCATCTGTTTCCACCACAAAATTTTCCTTAAAGTTAGGTAATGCAAGACTCTGAGTTGATATTAAGGCCTATTTGTGGTTGAGAAAAGCTTATTCTACTTCACCTGACTAAGTAAATTGTCATTTATTTAACAAATTGGTGAGTGGTCGAGCTAGAATGCCATAATTTTGAATAAATTTTTTATAGTATCCAGTAAATCCCAAGAAACCTCTCAATTCTGTTATAATGGTGGGCTTAGGCCAATCAAGCATGGCCTTGATTTTATTCTGGTCAATTGTAACGCCATTCGGTGTAATAATATGACCTAAATATTCAAGCTTCGATTGTCCGAAGGCACACTTTTTGAGTTTGACAGAAAAATAATGTAGTCTTAAAATTTCAAAGATCTGTTTGACATGATCAAGGTGCAGAGTACAAGGTTGACTGTATATTAATATATCATTAAAGGAAACTATCACAAACTTACGAAGATGGATATGGAATATGGAATTCATCATTGCTTGAAAGGTAGAAGGGGCATTGTACAAGCCAAAAGGCATCACCAAATACTCATAGTGTTGTTTATGAGTACAAAAAGTAGTTTTGTGCACATTAGCAGCATGAACTCCAACTTGATTATATCCTACTTTCAAATCTAATTTAGTAAAAAAAAAATAGCTCCATGTAGTTCATCCAACATATCATCAACAGTAAGGATAAAAAAAAGATCCTTTATAGTAATAACATTGAGTGCTCGCTGTTCGCCTAGGTGACCAATATTATGGCTGCTTGATCCCTCTTTGTTCAACACTAATATGTCAGCAATTTATCGAATGGAATCTTCAAACTATTAAAATTTGTTGGTGAAGCTAACCTACATTTTGTTTAAGCTATCTAGTACGTCACCCATGCTAAATTCTAGGTTTTCTATCCTTCCTTATTGTAGACATGATTTTGATACTAATTGTTATGGTCCCAGTCAGAACCTTAAGTAATTAAATGACAATTTCTCTTTAAGGCAAAAATAACCTTGATTTTGAAAACAAGAACACACATGTCTTTTTCATTGAGTTGCAAGAGTTTAAATAGAAGATTATAATGACGGTTTACATACTTAAGAATAACTATTGGACAAGTTAAAATAACTACTATATAAGTGGAAGATATGCAGGTTGGTGGTTGACAAATTGTAGTGTAATCATTGGTGTTATTGATAACTGATGCAGTTTCTTCAATTGTCTAAATATCTAATATTCTTCTTAGGTTTCCTTTTAAATCTTCAAAGTTTAATAGTTAATTAAAAATTGCTAGTTAAGGTTTGTTCTTTGAGGTTATCCTATCTAGATTTTAAGAGATCTTGTGGGATTTTATTTAATTTCAAATTAGTGCACAAAATCGATTAATTAAGATTTTCTAGTTCTTCTATCTTTATCTATTTCTGGTTGTATGTGTATAAATAAACTTTAGTTGTGACAAAATGTAATTAATTTTCATATTATCAATCTCTATTTCTTATAGAGTGTTCTTTACTTCTCAGCTTAAATTTTTTTCTCCTCTACTTGATATTTTCAACAGAAATAGAGTTGTTGTATGGTTTCAAGAGATGTCAGATCTTAGCCAAAACACGAATGACAACTCTTGTAACGCTTAGCAGTGATTAAGAGCCATTGTGAGGATGAATTAGGAGCTGCAACTTGTTATAAAGGGGTTTTTTCTTGAGAATGATTTTCAGAGAAAAAATCTATAATGCATAATGACACTCTTTTCTAAATAAACTAAAAACTAAGGAATAAATTGGTAATATCACTCCTTAATAAGATATGTTTTTTTTAAGTAGAATAGGCTAAGCTTATTTGTTATAACTTAGATTTCAAACAAAAATTAAAAAGTGCCTAGAATTTTTTTTTATTTTAATAGCTTTTTTGTTGTTAGATAGTTAATAAGGGGTAAGTGGTTGCTAGTGTGTTGGACACATGTCTGCCATGATAGCAATGTTTTCAAAGTATGATGTTCATGTAAACACATTCTTTACCACTTGAGTATTTGTCTAATAGTGTTAGATACGATGTTAGTAATAAATACCTATTTGAACAAAATTTAGAAGTATAGATTGTACATTAACATAAAAATGTTACATGTGCCAATTTGAGCTAGCTCGAATAATACAAAAAATTTTAAAATATATATCTCTTTTATTATAATAAAAATAGAAATATTTCATTTAAAATGAGATAATATAAATTAAAAGTATAATAACTATTAAAATTAAAAATATAAATATAAAGGTTATTGTGTGGTTCATGTCCTGATGACTACAATACTGTTTAGGGAAACTAAATAAAAGATAAAGGTAACATGTAATAAAATATAAAAATTCAAGGTCATTTAATCAAAGTTGAGAATTAATAAAATTTATACGATTTAGATCCTTTATAGGTGATCCACTGTGTATCCTATTAGCGTACTAAAAAAAATGAATAAAATTAAGGAAAATATATATTCCATACATAAAACTATAATCCATTTATTCATATATTCTTCCATTTTCTAGGTGCTTCTTCAAAACTTTGCTTGCAATTGAATTTTAATTGTTTTTGTATTTTAAGTTCTACTATTTTAGTTTTATGTTAGATTTAAAATTTTAAATCTCTTTAGAATTTAAAATTTTTAATTGTAGAAAGTCTAATATGAATTGTCCAAACATCAAGCTTTTTAAAAACATTGAAACAATCAAAGATAAATCACATATATTAAATATGACAACCCAAAACTTATTAGAAGAATTAATTTTGTAATTATTTAATTGTGTAATTATTATAAATAATTTAATTGGTAGTAAATTCTTCAAATTAGGTGATTAAAAATAAATTCCAAAAATAAGGTGATTTATTAAGATTTAAATATTTAACTAGTCATTGATTACCATTACACGTTCATATATACATCACCTTTATTAATTGGAAATCAAACTATTATGTTCAATTCCATATGGTATCAGAGCTACCACACTCCTGATATGTTCCTTTTATTCTCCTTTTTCTCTCTCTCAATTCCCTACATTCTTTATCAACAATAATGGCTTTTGAAGACATCTCTACATCTTTCACTAGTCATAGCATCATTCAAAATACTAAATCATCATTGGCTCCATTGGTAACATGTCTTGTTTCTCCATGGCTACTTAATAATGGAGCATTGTACCATATCACTGCAGACTTGAATAATTTTTCACTTCACTCTCCTTATGTAGGGTTTGATGATGTAATGGCTTGGGTCTTCACATTATCCATACTGGTTCTACAAGTCTTTCTACCCCAATTCGCATATTTAATTTATGTAATTAAATAATTACTAAATTAATTTCTTTAATATCTTAGTCCACCAAAAAACAATGCACGGTTGCGCGGGCCTTCACTGAAGCTGAATATAGTTATGTTGTTGCTACAACTATTAAGTTACGTTAGATTTCTTCTCTTCTAACTGAGTTTGACATTTATATTCATGCTACTCCAGTTATCTATTGTGATAATATTGATGCAACTCATCTTTGTTCCAATATTGCCTTTCATTCATAGATGGAACATGTTGCATTGATTATCATTCATGTTGTATACATTAACTATTAATTTTTTTTATTTAAATGAATGTCATAATCAAATACTCGTCTAACAATTATATCCTTAAAAAAATATATGTAAATTATATTTAAATAATTACTCTACACTACGAAGCAGGTGATTTATTAGAATTAAAATATTTGACTAGTTGTTTATTATGATTATACATATATATATACATCACCTTTATTCATTAGAAATCAAACCATTATTTTCAATTCCGTACGATATCAGAGCTACCACGATCCTAGTATGTTTCTTCTAGTCTCCTTTTTTTTCTCTTACTCAAGAATGTGACATGCTTATAGGTTTAAAAAATGTCAATTTAGCATAATCAAACTTCCAAATTTATCTCTTAATATGTCTCAATCTTTGATAAACTAAAGTATAATGTTGATGCAATGAGAGAACTTGTTTAAAAGGGTACTGGATATGTCAAGGAATAACAAGAAAAGGAGATCCATGCCTTGGGTGTTAAATTGTTTACTATACTTGTTGACTATATATTTATTTTATGGTCAAGAAGGAATTAAACTCTAATGAATTTAATCCATGCCTTGGGTTTTAAATTGTTTACTATACTTGTTGACTATATATTTATTTTATGGTCAAGAAGGAATTAAACTCTAATGAATTTTCATATTAATCTTAATACATTGAATTATTAAAGAAATTTTATGTTTAAGCTACAAAGTAGGTCCATGCTCAATTTCTCATTTATTTTTTCTAAAACACAAAGAACACATAGTAGAGAAAAAAATAAAGAGGCAAATTAAAGTCTAAATACACACCTACGTATATGTATATATATATATATAGATATACAATACATGGGCGTTTATGAGTCGTGACTTACCTTATGATGCTATCACTAACCATGACCAACATTTCTTGAGTCTTCAACACATTTTCTAATATCTCTAGATGCATTTTTGTGTAAAATTCCATGGCAGTGGAAATTTTCCATCTCGGCCAAAGATCGACATTTTATTTGTAGTGTCTTATGACTGTAATATTGCCATATCAATATTAAAATTAACTAAAACATTAAGTTATAAATTATGCAAATATTTTGATAAAAATTCAGGGATTTAAGGTACAAATTTACTTATAGTGTCAAAATGTTTGCTAGAATGATGTTGCTTAGATTCACAATTCCAATCTACCAACAAAGGAGCAAATCAATGTTTTCTAGATACAATAGATCAAGTTTAGGGTGAATTTCCAAAAATCTGGACCTAATCTAATTTTAAAAAATTGAAAACCCAAACTAGTTTGAGTAAGTCTTAAAAATTAATTTTATTTTTGGCCTAATTGGGTTATTAATGAAATTAAACTTAAACTCAATGCCAATCATACATAAATAAAGTAAAAATATATATATTTAATTAACATAAAATATTGCATATACACCAAATTAACATATATATCACGTTTCTTATTAAAATTAAAAATATATTATATATGACTATCTCAGGTTTAGATGGGCTTTTAATGTCAAACCAGAAGACGACTTGTCATGCTTTAAGAAAAAAATAGATAGCTATTCAGATCTTACATTACTTGGATCTTTTGGGGGAAATAACTAGGGCGAGTTTTAGAGAATTGACTTGTGTCGGTTTGATCAATTCAAACTTTGTAATTCAAATCGTAAATGAATCACCACGTAAACAACTTAACAAGAGGTTAATGGAGTAAGAAAATTATAGCAAAATCAAAGAGAATTTATCAAAAATAGGGATTTTGAAGTTTAATTAAACCCTAAGGTATGATCTTTTTATATCAATCGCATTGATTAATTCATGTATTAAAAAGAGAAAATGATGAAGTAATCATAAGGAGAATGTATAAAATCCAAAAACTATGAAAGTGTAAGGGAATTTCATCAAAGAAACTTATACCTCATCAACTTCTGTAACAACGTTGCAAGTGCCGATTTTACTTTCAATATCAGAAAGCATATCTCAAAATCCTTGTTGAGATGGAGAGTGTGACATCTTCAATTAGTAATCTTCACTTTGTTTGTCAAGGGGTTGGTGGGCAAGAAGACGAGGGCCCCTTTATATCGATATAAAAGATAAAATATTATTAACCTATCTAATAACCTAATTTAAAGTATTACTACATCCATACATAAAGAAGTATTTATCTCTTTTTTTTGGTAAAAAATCTCCTTAGGTTTTATAATTCAAATTGGTACTTGTATTTTTTATGTGTATATAAGTAACTAACTAAATGTCGTATCATTATTTGCGATTGAAGGTATATAAGTATATGCTTATGAACATAGAATAATTTAGTGGAATTTAAAAATTTTTTTAAAAAGAAAAATTAAAATCATCCAATGAAAATCTAAAATTAATGGGTTACAAGACAGTCACAGATAGGAAGTTATAAACCCAAAGCGAATGTGGAGAGAGTTTGAATTAAATGATATAATCTCATATAGGGCCCTACCTAGCCCACCTCGAATTAAATGACATATGTATAGGATTAATTAGGCGAGTGAATGAATAGTTTAAAAAGTAACTATATTTTTATATTTAAAATTGAATAATTTATTATAATGAAAATTATTTAATTATTTAAATGTATAATTCTTACTTTTTATAATATTTATTTTATCTTTTCTATTGAGTAGAGTATTTTTTTTATGTTGTCTTAAATTACATTGCATTTTAAGTTGTACTTAAGATTTTCTAATTAAGTTTTAGTTATTTATTTGAATATACTATGAGAAACATATGTTTACCAATAATTGGAGTGAGTAGCAAGTAAAAAATTTTAGTCATGAGACAAATGACTAGTAAAGATATGAGACGGATATAAGTTTACTTTTCCTTAGTAGGGGATGTTGGGGTGAAAATACGTGCTCTATATCCACCCTGTGCTTTATATGGCATTTTGAATTATTTTTAAATTTTAAAAACTCACTAGGGACCTAAATAAATAGAATTTTTGCATTTAAGGCTTATATGTAATTTATAATAAAAAGGGACATGTTGTGAGCTAATGTGTCCGGGGCATCAATCTGCATGTGCCATGTGGTAGACACATGGACAAGGTAAAGGTAACACTATGCATATCAGTGGTGATTGAACGACCAGAAGGAATTCTCATTCGATCACATAGTGAGAAACACTTTCAGTCGAAGAGTGCGATTAGATGATCCAAGATCGTTCCTGCCTAAGTGAATTGAACGATTGTGGTCTTTTTCTACCTAAACATATCAGACAGTCTGAATGAACTTCCACTCGAATTTTGAATCAATACTCTAGATTTCCTTCTAACTAACCCGATTGTGCAATCTAGATTTTATGAAGTACAAATGGTCCATATCTGTGTTAGGTAGAATCTAACGGGCATGACTCAGGGAGATATAAAATGACAAAAATGGGTTCAATGAAACCCTAGATTAGACGATTGAGGTTTAAAAGGTCAAGGTCGAATGGCTAGGTGTTGATTTCACACCTCAAAAGATGAAAATGCTTTCCTTTTGATCTGACATCCTAGATCTATAGGGAGATTGATCATATGGCCCATTCCTAGGGTATAAAAATAAACCCTAGATTGGTCTCCCCATTTTGGGAGAGAGCTACTGCTGAATAGAGAGAGAGAGTAACAGAAGAAATCGAGAAAAAGAAGGAGAGACTGTTTGAGGCAATTTCTAATGCAATGCCGCCACGAAAGAGTGATGAATCGGGTGTTAAGAGAGGGAAGCAGCACTAACCTTTCGTGCCTATATAAAGTAGAACACAAGTAACTTCTTTTTCTTTCTTCTCTATTTATCCCTTCAGGGTAACTCTCTCTCCCTTGTACACGAATGTAAGGTGAGACAAGCCACTTACTAAAATGGGTGAATGGGGGAAGCCTTTTGAAAATAGAGACCATTCCCAAACCAATAAGCTCATAAACCTACAACCATGTAAATCATTTATTTAGCTTAGTCGATTTAATCTTTCTACTTATTTAGTTTAAAACAAATGCTTAGAGTAGGTTAGTTTAGGAAAACCATAAGTTAAAGTGCTTAGGAATCCTAAGTCTGGGTGTTAAACCATGATTCAAGGGAATTTAACATGAGTCAAATTCATGAAAAGTTGTGTAAGTACTTCTGTTTCTCTAACACGAATCAACTTTAGGATTTCCTTTATGGATTTTTGGTTAACCTCGATGTTGGAAGTTTGATGTGGTGCAAGTACACGTGAGTCGCTAGGAATAGGCTTGGGCACTATCTACGCAGTGCAAACCACCGAGATAGAGCCCTAGCTTATTGTTTTCCAGCATGTTTAGGTGGATTAAAAATTCCTTGATTTCCATTTGTTAATTCCATTGCATGTTGGTATTTTATTGTGTGAAATTCAATTTTTGTTTGCATATTTTATTGCATGTGGCTATTTGGATTAATGATGTGAAAGGTAAACTTTAAATATACACTAATGAAATTAAAACACGGTAAATAAATTAATTGAGTAAAGTGGACGGCTAACGAGATAGTAGATTAGGTAAAGCTTGAGAGATTAATAAAACACGGTGACTTATTATGGTTTAGTAAATAAATTTTTAAATATGCTTCGAAAGAGAATATTTCTTAAAAATTAAGATAATTTTATCTTGGTGGTCAAGGGAAGAATGTCAATACAAGAAAAATTTGTAAAGTTAAATGGATTTGAATAAATTATATCTAAATCTTAAAATAGAGAATCTTGCTTGATAAAAATAGAGTTAGGGCTAATTAAGGCTACAATTACATAAATGGACATAATTAAAGGAAAAATGTAAGTTAGTTAGTCTTAAGATAAATTAACTTGGCAAAATTTTAAGAGGAGAATTATTATAGGGATTATACAAATAATATATGAGGAAGAGTCAAGAAAAATAAACTAAGATTCGTTCAAAATGCATCAAGGAGTGGGGGTTGTGCATTTGATTTACATTCAACGAGTTTATGGTGAACCCATCTCATGGACAGAAATTTAGACCCATTACAGACTTGGATGGGTATGCATGTTTTTATTTTGATCGGGGTCATCTAGCGAAGTACTATTACGATCATGTTATTTATGTTTTACTTGTGTATATTTAGCTTGTACATGTAGTGCAGGAATCCATTTGCCACTCCTTGATAACGGTATAAATGTCATTGCACGGTGAAACTAAAATATAAATTGTTTAAATAATTATGTTCTAAATATTATATATATGTGTATGCAGATATAATTATAATGCATAATTAGCTATGTTCCATCAATAGTCAACAAATATTTTGATAAATCTCCATTTTAGTTTTACTTCAAAGTCAATTTACTTCACGTAAAAGAAAAAGAAAAAGTTTATAGTCAAACCCAAGTTAAAACCCCAAACCCAAATTTATGTTCAAATTCTTTAAAAACCCAAATATGAGCCCACTTCAATCCAAAAGTAACCCCAACTCAGCCTGGCTCTTGATTTTCACAGGCTAGGCTTGCGAATAAAGAAGTTCGAATAGATCCAGCCCAAGCCATATATCCCATTTAAATAATCTTCTACAAAACATCACTGTTTTGGGGAGGCATTTTAACCCAAAAATGGTGATGTTTGGCTTAATTCTTTAAATTTCTCCATTTTGCTTCCAAAGATTAAATGATTAGGTTTTTGAATTTATTTATTTATTTATTTTTAATGAAACTCTCTTTAATTTTTCTGTAAAGAGGTATTATGTCAAAAATGGAATCATGGCATCTTGCACGGGAAACAAATTTTGTATATAATCTTATTGAAATGGTAGGATGACACGAAACTGGTTCGATGCCAAAATAGTTTGAAGCTCAACGAATGATGATGATGACGAGGCTTAAAGAATAAGCTTAAGACTTAAGAATAAAAAGATTAATTATGAGAATGTGGATTTAGATTCGATAAATGCAATATTGTCAAGTACGAGACTGAATTAATAAGTTTAGTTTAAATTTTTAGCCTTTTCTTTAGATAAATATAATACTATTGAGTAAAAATTCACCAAAGACCTAAAATTATCTTGAACTTAGAATATTGTTTGATACAATATGCTTTTAAAATTGCATTTGTACAAAAGGAATTGAACAAAAAAATAAAAGAATGAATGTGAATGTGCAAAAAGAATAATTCACTAAAAAAAGAATTAATTCTCTTCACTTTGAATTGTACTTGATGAATGAATTCAATTTGTCAATAATATAATAATTAATGATTTCAATTGTACTTGATGAATGAATTCAATTTGTCAATAATCAACCAAGTAGGATGATAATTATTTGGTGTCTCTTTTTTCATAATTGCCATCACAATTGTAATCATTAATTATTATCATTATCATCATTATTTAGTTACTTATTTTTTTTCATATATATAATTACTTACTTATTACTATTACTATTATTACTAACTTATAATAATTATACTATTATTTATTTATTATTTCATGCTAATTTATCACTGTATTACATATATAGTTTTTATCACCATTATTACTGTCTCTTTTCTGTTTTTTTTATCCCATACCTGTAACGGTCCCGGAAATTTAGAATGAAATATGTGTATTAAAAATGTCAAATGCGGAAGCGTAATAAAAATTTTGATTAACATCCCTTACACTAAAATCAAAAACGTGCTCAAAGTATAAAAAAACAAACTAACTAAAAGAGACACTCGAAAATAAGAACTATAAATATAACTACGGAGTCTTTAGGCGTCCCTTTCGCCGTCTTTCTGCGGAACGGGTTCGGGAACAACGTCTTCCTGATCTGAAATAGTTAAATAAGGAATGAGCTACACCAGTCCAGTAAAGAGATCACACTATCTCACCGCCACGGAAGTAAAGGTGGGTAGAAAACACAAAAAGACCAATGGAGCATAATTTATAATAAACTCGTTTATTAACATAAAAACCTTTACTGTCCACTTACCTCGGTGAGGTCCATAACACAACATATGAAAGCAATAACATTATCATCATCATAAAATCATATGAACCGTATAACATAATACTTACCACGCTTTTGCATTTCAATCATTAAGCAACATATTTTCCTCATTTACCAGCCTACTAGTATCTAAGGGGATCCATAGGGGTCCCGCTACCCGTGAACCCTTAACATTTATAACCTGATTCCAGAGCCGTTCCCATACCTCGTCCGGTATGGGCACCAAAACCATGAACTTCAATACTCCATCCGGTATGAGGGTGAAACGGGCCGTCCCCATACCCCGTCTGCTATGGGCGCCAAAACACATAAGATCTCCATACCTCGTTCGGTATGAGAGATCACGTTCCCGGTAGGGTTCCCTACGGATCCGGTCCGTCCATCATCTCCCAGGATATCTAGTCAGGCTGTCCACATTATTCACTATCAATTCACATAACCTTTTTGACCTTTTTCTTGGTTTCAATCAACCAAACACACACAACATGTAAACCAATAATGGACACCAAATAAGACAACACAGTATCGGGTTAAGCATAATACCGACCATAATAAGGAAACCGTGATTCATGCATACGGGACCATAATATAATTACATCAAACATCATACTGTATTTAATACTGGAAATTAAATCAAACAATAATATACCAACACAGTATCAGACGCGGGCTCCATTGGCAACCTAAATCAATTATACATCTATAAAGTCACACAATACAGTTTAATTATTTATTTAGCTTTAATACCGTGATAGGAAATAGGGTGAGGGGTCCTTACTTGTTTCGGGGTCTGAATACGGCTCTGCAGTGCACCTACAGGCTGTCCCTAATTTTTCCTGAATTTTTTTCGGGGAACTGAAACGCACTACTAGTACCTGCACGTGTCCCAAAAAATCCCAAATTAGACCTAGGGCACCTTTAAGATAATATCATAATTCCGGCACGGCGGCTCCGCCGTGCTTCGGCAACGGCGCCGACGCTTGCAGCGGCGATTCACCTCGGGTTGGCCGTTTTCGACCGAATTCGGCCCCGCTTGCATCGGTCCCTACGATAGAACAACCCTAGGGCCCTCGGTGGGCCAAAAAATCACGAAAAACTGAAACTTACCGCCGGCGGTACTCTCGGGGCGGCGGCTCCTCTGGCGTGAGTCGCGTTTTGATGCTTGGCTCTGATCAACCTGTAGAGAAAAGAACGGTGATCACAGTGGTATAAAATTTGCATCAAACGGAGGTCGGGAAGGGCCTCATCAGAGGCAAAAACCGAGGAGGGGCGCGGCGGTGCCGCTGGGTTTTGGCTGGGTTTTCCGGCCGTTTGGCCGGTGGTTTGGCTCCGGTTTGGCCATAGGCGAACTCAATGTCAAAAAACGAGCAAGGGGGAGAAATATTACCTCGATCGGCGGTCAGAAACTTCCCCGGTATGGCGGCAGGTGGCGGCAGCCGGCTCCTCCGGCGTCTGGTTCTTCTTCTCCGGCAAGCACTGGCGGCTAGGGTTTCTTTGGTCAGGTGTGGGTGGGGGTATTTATACCCTTTGCCTTTTAATCTTGACCGTCCATCAAGATTGAATCTAGGTCGTCCGATCGCGATTTAATTGGGATTAAATCTGGACCGTTCATCGCGATGCAATGTGGGCAGTCCGTGCTTGATTGAATCTGGGCCGTTCGTGCGCGTGGATCTGGGCCGTCCGTGCGCACGTTTGATCTGGGCCGTCCATTTTCGCGGGAACGGATCTGGGTCGTCCGATCGCGCACACGCAGATTGCCCACGTGGCCCATTCCCTGGTTAGCGTTACCTTGCCACGCGGCGCGTTCTGGTTGGCCGGGGCTGCTACCGGGCCGCTGATGTGGCTGCTGACGTGGCACAACTTTTTTAAATTGCGTTTTAACCCCCGGTTTCCGATTTCTTTTCAAAAACACCTCAAGAATCCAAATTTTCACCCCTTTTCCCAAAATCAATTTCAATTAAGTCCAAATAATATTTTTACCCAATTTTATCATTTTTATTATTTATATTTTCATTGAATTAAATTAAACTAAGTTAAATAAAAAATCAAATAAATAAAAAAAGAATAAAAATAAATAAATAAAATTTTTATTTATTTATTTGGGTGTTACAACTCTCCCCCCCTTAAAGAAATTTGGTCCCCCAAATTTGCCTCTTACTCTTGGTCGAACAAATGGGAATACTAGGCTCTAAATTCTGATTCTAGCTCCAAGTAGCCTCCCTGGGCGTGTGATTCTGCCACATGACCTTTACAAATGATATTTTCCGGTTGCGGAGTATTCTGCTCTTTCGATCCGTGATACCGACCGGCACTTCTTCATAAGACAAGTCCTCTCGGAATGGAAGTGGTTCATGAGCCAAAACATGAGAAGGGTCCGGGTTGTACTTACGTAGCATGGATACGTGGAACACGTTGTGGACTCTGGAGAGCTCTGGAGGCAGTGCTAGTCTGTAGGCAGCAGTACCAATCCTATCTAAGATTTCGAAGGGTCCAATATACCGGGGGTTTAATTTTCCCCTCCTGCCGAATTTACTAATTCCCTTGAAGGGAGTGACCTTAAGAAACACCCGGTCACCTTTCTCAAATGCTAGGTCTCTCCTCTGGGTATCTGCATAACTCTTCTGCATACTCTGAGCTATCTGAATGTTCTTCTTGATTTTAACTATCTCAGACGTGGTCTCCTCTACCAACTCCGGGCCGAACAATCTTCTATCGCCCACCTCTTCCTAGCAGATCGGTGATCTGCACGGGCGCCCATATAACGCCTCATATACAGCCATGCCGATACTTGCTTGGTAGCTGTTGTTATAGGCAAACTCTATCAGGGGCAGATGGTTGTCCCAATGGCCCCCAAAGTCAAGGACACAAGCTCGAAGCATATCCTCAAGCGTACGAATTGTCCTCTCTGATTGTCCATCAGTCTGGGGATGGAAAGCAGTACCAAGAGATAGCTTTGTTCCCATAGCTTGCTGGAAGCTGCTCCAAAACTGAGAAGTGAACCTGGGATCCCTGTCAGACACTACTGTCACTGGAACCCCATGCAATCTGACTATCTCCTGGATATACATCCTTGCCAACTTGTCCAATGAATCGGTCATCCTGATGGCTAGGAAGTGGGAAGACTTGGTAAGCCGGTCAACGATTACCCATATGGCATCGTGTCCTGAACGTGCCTTGGGTAGCCCCGATACGAAGTCCATGGTGATATGTTTCCACTTCCACTCCTGGATCGGTAAAGGCTGAAGTAACCCATCTGGGCGCTGATGCTCTGCCTTGACCTGCTGACATACCAAACATTTAGATACAAAGTCAGCTATGTCTCTCTTCATCCCATGCCACCAAAACCGAGGTCGTATACTCTGGTACATTTTGGTGCTTCCTGGATGCATGGCAAACTTCGAGCTATGGGACTCCGTCATGATGTCCCTTTTTAACTCACTGTCATCTGGGACACACACCCTGTCTTGGAAACGAAGTAGTCCATCGGCAGATATTCAGAATTCTGTGCTCCCTTCCTGTTCTGCATCCTTCTTGCGGGCTACTAGGGCGGGGTCAACTGTCTGGGCTTCCCTTATTCTCTGAATTAACTCGGGCTGGACTGTCATGTGGCCCAAACATGTGACTATCTTCAGATCATGAAGTCAAACCTGTTGTGTGGCCCCAATTGGTCTGCATTCTGAAACCATCAAATGGGCTAAGATACCTGCACTTTTCCTGCTGAGGGCATCTACTAACACGTTGCCCTAACCCGGATGGTATAAGATGTCACAATCATAGTCCTTAAGGAGTTCTATCCACCTTCTCTGACGCATGTTGAGATCTTTCTAAGTGAATATGTGTTTCAGACTCTTGTGATCGGTATAGATCTCAAAGGTCTCTCCGTACAAATATTGGCGCCAGGTTTTCAAGGCATGAATGATTGCGGCAAGTTCCAAGTCATGGGTGGGATAGTTCTTCTCATGATTCTTTAACTGTCTGGACCCGTATGTTATAACCTTTCCATGTTGCATCAGGACACAACCCAGGCCCAGATAGGAGGCATCACTATAAACTGTATATCCTCCCGATCCACTCGGTAAAGCCAGCATGGGTGCAGTGGTCAGCCGTTTCTTTAATTCTGAGAAACTTCTTTTGCAGTCTTCATTCCACTCAAACTTGGCATTCTTCTTTGTGAGTCGGGTTAGAGAAGCTGCTAGACTGGAGAATCCTTCAACGAACCTGCAGTAATAACCTGCCATTCCCAATAAGCTATGGATTTCCTTAACTGATGTCAGCTTCTCCCAACCAAACACTGCTTCAATCTTTTCAGGATTCACTGATACCCCTTCCTTCGATATGATGTGTCCTAGGAAGGTAGTCTGCTCAAGCCAGAATCCACACTTACTCAACTTCGCATGTAGCCTCTTGTTTCTGAGGACCTGCAAAACTTGGGCCAGATGGTGAGCATGCTCTTCTCTACTTTTTGAGTAGACTAAGATATCATCGATGAACACGATGACAAATTGATCCAAGAACTCTCTGAAAACCCTGTTCATCATATCCATAAAGATTACCGGGGCATTGGTTAGCCCGAATGGCATGACTAGGAACTCATAGTGTCCGTACCTAGTTCGGAAGGCCATCTTGGGTCTTCTGCTCTTATCTTCACCTGGTGGTAACCTGATCGTAGGTCTATTTTAGAGAAGACTTGTGCACCTTGCAGCTGATCAAAGAGGTCATCAATCCGGGGAAGGGGATACTTGTTTTTGATCGTGACCTTGTTCAATCCTCTGTAATCAATGCACAGTCTCAACATTCCATCTCCTTTCCTTGCAAAAGTGACTCCAGCACCCCAAGGGGACACACTGTGTCTAATAAAACCACTGTCTTGCAGTTCAGTGATCTGTTTCCTCAGCTCTTCTATCTCAATGCAGCTCATGCGGTAAGGAGCAACCGAAATGGGCTGGGTACCTAGCTCTAGGTCCATAGTGAACTCGACTTCCCTGTCCACTTGTAGACCAGGCAGTTCGTTCAGAAACACATCTGGGAAGTCTCGGACTACATGAATCTCTTGAATACAAATTTCCCTCTTGGGCTTGCCTAGTCAGAGAAAACAACAAGATTAAGGCACTAGAAGTTAAGAAAACTTGCCATCAAGGAATATGTACTGAATAATTTTATTAATTTGTAAATGGCTCCTCATTAGGAGGATTAAATACAACTTTCTTGTTGAAGCAATCTATGGTGGCGTGATACGCCGCTAGCCAATCTATTCCTAAGATTACATCAAAATCCCCCGTGTCTAACCCTATCAGGTCTACACTTAGCTTCCTATTTGCTATCTCCACGGCACAAACCCTATAGATAGCTTCCCCTAGTAGTGTTTCACCCCAGCAGTAGACACAAACAACAGTGATTCAAGTTTATCAGGTGATACATTAATTTTAGAAGCCAAAGCATATGAAACAAAAGAGTACGATGCACCAATGTCAAATAAAACATGAGCAATATGGTCACAGATAGTATACATACCCTGTACCACATTCGGGTCGGCGTCGGCATCCTGCTGGGTAAGGTTGTAAGCTCTGCCCTAGATAGGAGGCCTCCCTTGATTTTGGTTCCTCGGGCATTCTCTGGCATAATGCTGGGCACTGCCACAAATACGACAAGTATTGTTGAAGTGGTAGCAGGGTCGGTCCCCGTGATCTCTGCCACAGTGTTGACAAATCTTCCCACGTGCTGCCCCTGGAGCCTAAGGAGGGGCCTGGATGGCTGGTCTGGGCCTCTTGTTTGGTTGGGCAGGCGCCGTGGGTGCTGGCCTGCGGAACGAAGTTGAGGGTCGGGAACTCCCTCCTGGCTGAGGACGGGTGCTGAAGCTTCTTTCCACGATCTGTGCCTTTGTTAGCACTGCTGAATATGTCTTGAGCTCCAGTACTACCAAGTGTTGCCTGATCTCTGGACGGAGACCCGACTGGAATCTCCTGGCCTTTCGGCCCTCATCCATCAATGTCTTTAGGGAGTATCGGCCCAGCTCGAGGAACTTACAAGCATACTCTGATACTGTCACGTTTCCTTGAACTAGTTGAACAAACTC
The DNA here is from genome assembly GCF_054855325.1 of Carica papaya. Taxonomy (NCBI): domain Eukaryota; kingdom Viridiplantae; phylum Streptophyta; class Magnoliopsida; order Brassicales; family Caricaceae; genus Carica; species Carica papaya. The sequence goes on along the minus strand of NC_142313.1, from coordinate 11,570,296 downwards.
CGTTTTCTTTAGGTATCGAATGTGCTCAGGGAGATATTCTGAATGGAAGGCCGTTAGGAACTGCTCCCAAGTGACTGGTGTAGGCAGGGTGGCCTGCTTGAGTTCCCACCAACGTCCTGCTTTCCCTACCAGCATGAAGGAAGCAAGGGCAGCTCTCTGCTCAGGGACTACTCCCAAGATCCTGAAAGCTCTCTCAGTCTCCGCCAGCCAGTACTGGGCCTCTTCAAAAGAGGATCCCCCTGCAAAGGTGGAGGGGTTCAGTCTCCTGTACCCCTCTATGTAGGGTCGATCAAGGAAGGAGCGGAGTCCCGTGGAGGAGGGATTGGACCCAGCTGGGGATAGACTGTGGGGCCCTGTGGTGGCACTTGCTGAAATGGTGGGGGCACCGGATTATACTGTGGCGGCGCCGGGAAGTACGGTGGCTGGGGCACCGGTTCATACTGCGGCGGTGGTGTCAGGTGGTACTGTGGTGGAGCAGGCTCGTGCTGGGGTGGCTTGGGATCCACTTGCTGTAGCGATGGCTCAACCCGTGGTAGTGGGGGAGGTTCGGGTAACTCCCTTCTCTCCTCTCAACCTTGCTGGGCGGCCATGATTCTTTCCAGCATCTCAAATATTTTGTCCACATCTTTCCGAAGGGAATCATTCTGGGCTGCTCGGTTTAGTGGGGGTCTTCCTCTCCTCATTTCTCTGCACCAGCATTTCATAAGGAATGGTTGAGTAACGGTTTATCGGTGAATATTTCTCTAAGCATTATTGTGTAAGGGATGGGTCGGGGGAACGCGGCTCTGATACCAACTGTAACGGCCCCGAAAATTTAGAATGAAATATGTGTATTAAAAATGTCAAATGCGGAGGCGTAATAAAAATTTTGATTAACATCCCTTACACTAAAACCAAAAACGTGCTCAAAGTATAAAAGAACAAACTAACTAAAAGAGACACTCGAAAATAAGAACTATAAATATAACTACGGAGTTTTTAAGCATCCCCTTTGCCGTCTTCCTGCGGAACGGGCTCAGGAACAACGTCTTCCTAATCTGAAATAGTTAAATAAGGAATGAGCTACACCAGCCCAGTAAAGACATCACACTATCTCACCGCCACGGAAGTAAAGGTGGGTAGAAAACACAAAAAGACCAATGGAGCATAATTTATAATAAACTCGTTTATTAACATAAAAACCTTTACTGTCCACTTACCTCGGTGAGGTCCATAACACAACATATGAAAGCAATAACATTATCATCATCATGAAATCATATGAACTGTATAACATAATACTTACCACGCCTTTGCATTTCAATCATTAAACAACATATTTTCCTCATTTACCAGCCTACTAGTATCCAAGGGGATCTATAGGGGTCCCGCTACCCGTGAACCCTTAACATTTATAACCTGATTCTAGAGCCGTCCCCATACCCCGTCCGGTATGGGCACCAAAACCATGAATCTCAATACCCCGTCCGGTATGAGGGTGAAACGGGCCGTCCCCATACCCCGTCCGGTATGGGCGCCAAAACACATAAGATCTCCATACCCCGTCCGGTATGAGAGACCACGTTCCCGGTATGGTTCCCTACGGACCCAGTCCCTCCACCATCTCCCAGGATATCTAGTCAGGCTGTCCACATTATTCACTATCAATTCACATAACCTTTTTGACCTTTTTCTTGGTTTCAATCAACCAAACACACAACATGTAAACCAATAATGAAAACCAAACAAAACAACACATTATCGGGTTAAGCATAATACCGACCATAATAAGGAAATCATGATTCATGCATACGGGAACATAATATAATTACATCATACTGTATTTAATACTGGAAATTAAATCAAACAATAATAGACCAACACAGTATCAGACTCGGGCTCCATTGGCAACCTAAATTAATTATACATCTATAAAGTCACACAGTACAGTTTAATTATTTATTTAGCTTTAATACCGTGATAGGAAATAAGGTGACGGGTCCTTACTTGTTTCGGGGTCTGAATACGACTCTACAGTGCGCCTACTGGCTGTCCCTAATTTTCCCTGAATTTTTTCCGAGGAACTGAAACGCACTACTAGTACTTGCACGTGTCTCAAAAAATCTCAAATTAGACCTAGGGCCCCTTTCGGCCAATATCGCAATTCCAGCATGGCGGCTCCGCCGTGCTTCGGCAATGGCGCCGACGCTTGCAGCGGCGATTCACCTCGAGTTCGCCGTTTTCGGCCGTTTTCGGCCCCACTTGCATCGGTCCCTGCGATAGAACAACCTTAGGGCCCACGGTGGGTCGAAAAATCACAAAAAATCGAAACTTACCAGCGGCGGTGCTCTCGGGTGCGGCGGCTCCTCCGGTGTGAGTCGCATTTTGATGCTTTGCTCCGATCAACCTGTAGAGAAAAGAACGGTGATCACAGTGGTATAAAATTTGCATCAAACAGAGGTTAGGAAGGGCCTCATCGGAGGCAAAAACAGAGGAGGGGCGCGGCGGCGCCGCTGGGTTTCGGCTGGGTTTTCCGGCTGTTTGGTCGGTGGTTTGGCTCCGGTTTGGCCATAGGCAGACTCAGCGTCGAAAAACGAGCAAGGGGGATAAAAATTACCTCGATCGGCGGTCGGAAACTTTTTTGGTGCAGCGGCGGATGGCGGCGGCCGCTCCTCTAGCGTCTGGTTCTTCTTCTCTGGCGAGCACTAGCGGCTAGGGTTTCTTTGGTCAGGTGTGGGTGGGGGTATTTATACCCTTTGCCTTTTAATCTTGACCGTCCATCAAGATTGAATCTCGACCGTCCGATCGCGATTTAATTAGGATTAAATCTGGGCAGTTCATCGCAATGCAATCTGAGACGTCCGTGCCTGATTGAATCTGGGTCGTCCGTGCGCGTGGATCTGGGCTGTCAGTGCACACGTTTGATCTGGGTCGTCCGTGTGCGCGGGAATGGATCTGGGCCGTCCGATCGCGCTCACGCGGATCGCTCGCGTGGCCCGTTCTCTGGTCAGTGTTGCCTTACCACGCGACGCGTTCTTGTTGGCCGGGGCTGCTGACCGGGCCGCTGACGTGGCTGCTGACGTGGTGCTGATGTGGCACAACTTTTCTAAATTATGTTTTAACCCGCGGTTTCCAATTTTCTTTTCAAAAACACCCCCAGAATCCAAATTTTCACCCCTTTTTTCCAAAATCAATTTCAATTAAGTCCAAATAATATTTTTACCCAATTTTATCATTTTTATTATTTATATTTTCATTGAATTAAATTAAACTAAGTTAAATAAAAAATCAAATAAATAAATAAAGAATAAAAATAAATAAATAAAATTTTTATTTATTTATTTGGGTGTTACAATGCCTCTCTTCCCTTTATTATTGTTATTACTATAATTATTATTGGTGTTATAAAGTAATATTTTTGTCCACTTTACAATTATTATTTAAATATTACTATATATTCCCTTATCTATTACCCTTATGTTTAGTGTTCCCCCTTATTATTACGAATAACATGTTTAGTATCATTATTTTTCATTTTCTTTTTCATGATTTGTTTTCTTTTTTCTCTCTTTTTTTTTTTGTTTTTAATGTATCTAAGGCCATGTCCTCAAGGTTTAGTCTGTAAATATTAATTATTAATTTTTTCATATAAATGAATGTCATAATCAAATACTCATCTAACAATTAGATCCTTAAAAACATATATGTAAATTATATTTAAATAATTCGACTACACTACAGAACTGGTGAACTGCACCTTCTGACATTATATTATATGATCATAGAATCTCTTAATACATAACCAATGAAACAATTGGCATATGATTTTACCTTTAATAGCATTGGTGATAACTGTCTTAATCTAAATTTCTTTAGAAGATTAAAAAATTTAAAATAAAAATAAAAATTTCTATTCTTTTTATGGTGTGTCATTAATTTAATATGGAAGAACAACACGCATTAACATTCACTTTCATTTTATATGAGAACTAATGGCAAAAGATACCATTGTTATGAAGTTTTGCAACAAAAATGGACGAATGGCAAATATATTCACAAAAGCTCTTCTATGGCAGAAAATTATTTCATACAGGACGAAACTTTATAACGACTCCGGAAATCCAAAAGGAAATATATAATAATTTAAGTGCGGAAGCGAAATAAAAAGTTAAGGTTTACATCCCTTACACAATAATTAAAAAGTACTAAAGAAACATCAGGAAATGAATTCTCTGAAAGAAACACGAGAAATGAGAAAAGTAAATGAAAATATAAAGTATCTACCATCTACTCGCAATCTTCTTGCAGATCGGGCTCGGAAACTAGGACCTCTTGATCTGAAATGGTTAAATAAAGGATGAGCTGCACTGGCCTAATAAGGATACCACACTATATCACTGGCACAGAAGTAAAGGTTTGTAGAAAATCAAAAACAACTAATGGACCACAAAATTTAAACCAATACATTTATTAAAAATAAAATCATTTACCATTCACTTACCATTGAGGAATTTATGAAAACAAATTATAGAAGAAATACTATCGTACAGATCATAACTTCATGCACGATCAGCAATATAAAACATATCATAAATTCATATTCATTAACAATAAACTAAATCATAACCGTTTCTGCTTTCACCAGCCTACTAGTATCCATAGGGATTCATAGGGGTGTCCCTGCTATACGTGAATCCTTTCCCTTAACAATCTTAATTACGGGCTGTCCCTATACCCTATTCGGTATGAGTGCCAAGACATTTAAACCTCAATACCCCATCCAGTATGAGCGCCAAATGACCAAGTCTACATACCCCGTCCAGTATGAGACAATGTTCACGGTAGGGTTTCCTATGAAGTCGGTCCGTCCACCATCTCCTAGGATATCTAGTGAGGCTGTCATCTTATCTATTTATTAGATCATACCCCTTTCCTGTTTTTCCTTAGTCTCCGTTACCAAATCAAACATAATTACATAAATAAATAAACATACATCCGGTAATGCAATCATATCTTAGATCCCAAAATCAAACAGTGGTCAAGTAAGGCAATAATACATGCATTTAAACGATAAAATAGATAAAACAGAAACCATAATGCTTTTAGACTGCAAAATCAATCAACAGAAATCAACAGAGAACAATATCCAATTTGGGCTCCATTAGCAATCTGTAATTAATTATGCACATCTATTTAATTTGTACAAAATACCGTATTATTATTTATTCAAACTTCAATTCCATGATAGAAAATAGGGTGAAGGGTCCTTACTTGATTTGACACCAAAAAGCTAAATGGTTTCTGCGCTTACGGGCGGTCCTTGGGTTCCCTGAATTTTTCTTTAGGAACTGAAATGCGCTTACAGTACCTACAAATGTCCCAATTAAACATAAAAATCAGTCCCAGGGCCTACTCGACCAATTTTAGAAATCCGGCACGGCAATTCTGTCGTGCTTTGACGATGGCGCCGCCGCTCACGGTAGCGGTCCGCCTTGGGTCGACAATTTTTGGCCGAATTTGGTCGATTTTACATCAATTCATGCGAGCACACACGCTAAAAGGCCTCGGTGGGTCGAAAAAACATGAAAAACTGAAACTCACTAGCGGTGGGGCTCTCCGGTGCGGCGGCTCCTCTGGCTCACATTGCGGTTGGGTGTTTCGCTTTAGTTAACCTGTAGAGAGAAAAACGATGATCACAACGGTGGAAAAATTGCACGAATCAGGAATTGGGAAGGGCCTCATCGGAGACGGTTTGTGAAATTCTCTGCGATGGCACCGCCTGGCTTTGATGACGTTTTTCGGCAAATTGGCTGATTTTTTCACTCCGATTTGGCCATGGGTGGATTTAAAATTGAATTTCGTGCAAAGGAGAAATTTTTACTTTTTTTGGTAGTTGGAAAAGGTTCCGGTGAGGGATTCTGGCGGCTAGGGTTAGGGTTTGGGTGCGGATGGGGTTATTTATACCCATTCGCTTTTGATCTTGGCCGTCCATCGTTTTTGATCTAGACCGTCCGATCGCGATTAAATAGGGAGTGAATCTGGACCATTCATCGCAATTCAATTTGGGTCATCAGTGCGCGATTCAATCTAGGTCGTCCATGCACGCGGGAACGGACCTCAGCCATTCGATCACACTTACGCGGATCGCCCACGAGACTCCCCCCCGCGTGGCCTCCCGTGTCAGCGCCTCTGCCACTTTGTCCTGGTTGGTCGGGGCTGCTAACCGGGCTTCTTACATGGCGCAATTTTTTTAAATTATGTTTTGACCCCTGTTTCTGATTTTTCTTTCAAAAATACCCCTAGAACCCAAATTTTTACCCCTTTTTCCTGAAATTATTTTCAATTTAATCCTTAACAAATTTTTATCCCTTTTTTCATTAAATTAAAATTAAATAAATTAAATTAAATTAAATTAATAAATAATTATATTTATAAAAAAATAAATAAATAACAAAAATAAAATAAAAATAAAAAAATAATTTTTTTTTTGGTTGGATGTTACAAACTTGGCCTATTCAATTTTAAATCAAGGGACAATGTTCAAGGTTAATTCAAAATTGCTAGTTAAAATGTTTTCTTTGAGGTTATCCTATATACATTTTAAGAGATCTTGTGGGATTTTATTTAATTTCAAATTAGTGCAAAGAATCAATTCATTAAGATTTTTTAGTTCTTTTGTCTTTATCTACTTCTTATTATAGGCGTATAAATAGAAAACTTTAGTTGTGACAAAATGTAAACAATTTTCATATTATCAATCTCTATTTCTTATAGAGTGTTCTTTATTTCTCAGATTAAATTTTTTTCTCCTCTACTTGATTTTTCCAATAGAAATAGAGTTGTTGTATTGTTTCAAAAGATGCCAGATCTTAGCCAAAATACGAAAGATAACTCTTGTAACTCTTAGTTGTGAATAAGAGCCGTTGTGAGGATGAACTAGATGTTGCAACTTGTTATAAAAAGGTTTTCTTGAAAAGGATTTTTAGAGCCAAAATCTATAAGGCATAATGACACACTTTTTTAAATAAACTAAAAGCCAAGGAACAAGTTAGTAATATCACTCCTTAATAAGATATGTTTGTTTTTTAGTAGAATAGGCTAAGCTTATTTGTTATAACTTAGATTTCAAATAATACCATGCAAATATTAAAAAGGGCCTAGATATTTTTTTTATTTTAGTATATTTTTTCGTTTGATAGTTAATAAGGTGTAAGTGGTTACTAGTTTGTTGGACACATGTCTTCCATGATAGCAATGTTTTCAAAGTCTGAAACTTATGTAAACACATTCTTTGTCACGTGAGTATTTGTCTAATAGCGTTAGGCACAATGTTGGCAAAAAGTGCCTATTTGAACAAAATTTAGAAGTATAGATTGTACATTAACATAAAAATGTTACATGAGCCAATTGAGCAATCTTGAATAATACAAAGAACTTTGAAATATATATCTCTTTTATTATAATAAAAATAGAATTATTAATTTAAAATAAGATAATATAAATTAAAAGTAGAATAATTATTAAAACAAAAATAAAAGTATAGATTTGGGACTCTAAATTTTATTGTGTGGTTTAAGTCCTTACGACTACAATACTGTTTAGGCAGACTAAATAATAGATAAAGCTATCATGTAATAAAATATAAAAATTCAAGGCCATTCATATCAAAGTTGAGAAGTAATAAAAATGATACGATTTAAATCCTTTAAACTTGCTATCTCATAGCATTACTTAATATTTAAACCAAAAACATTGAAACAATCAAAGATAAACCACATATATTAAATATGACAATCCAAAACCTATAAGAGGAATTAATTTAGTAATTATTTAATTGTGTAATTCATGTAAATAATTTGATTGGCAGCCAATTCTACAAATTAGGTTATTAAAAAAAAAATTCTAAAAATTAGATAATTTATTAGAATTAGAATATTTGACTAGCCATTTATTATGATTATACATATATATATATAAATACATCACTTTATTCATTGGAAGTCAAACCATTATTTTCAATTCCATATGATATCAGAGCTACTACGGTCTTGTTATGTTTCTTCAAGATATCTATCTATATATTATATTATATATATAGTAATTTATACATAATTTCTGCCTAAATCATTCTTTTTCATGCAACTTATGTTTATTAAAAATGGAATCTAATACAACTAAATTATAATATGTCAACCTCAGGTCAAATACATCTCAAAAACATATGTTTAAGAACTCTCAGCGACATAAAAAGTACAATGCAACAAGTACAAATACAGCTAAATAACGTCTTTATTGAAGTGATTTAAAATCTTTCTGGAGCATAGACGACAACTTGTTGAACCCTTTGTCTTGACTTACCTTATGACACTATCGTTGACCATGACCAACCTTTCTTGAGTCTTTAAATCGTTTTCTGGTATCTCTATATGCATTTTTGGGTAAAATTCCATGGCGGTTGAAATTTTCCACCTCAGTCAAGGATTGACATTTTATTTTTAGTGTCTTGTGAATGTAATACTTCCATATATAAATTAAAATTAACTAAAACATTATGTTATAAATTATGAAAATATTTTGATAAACATTTAAGGATTTAAGGTACAAATTCACTTATAGTGTCAAAATATTCGCTGGAACGACGTTGCCTAGATTCAACATTGCAATCTACCAACAACAGAGCAACTCTGCATTTTCTAGCTACTATAGGATGCGATTCTAGAATAGGTTGGGCAACCACTTCGTTACCAACCTCTTATACTATAGGATGCAATTCTTCTTCCATAGGTTGAGCAACCACTTCATTACTAACCTCCTGCACCTACAAGTTCAAAACCAACCTAATTAATTATAAAAATTTTAATAATTAGTAAAGGGATTTACTAGGTGAAAAATAAATTAGGAATTCTTTTTCATTCTTTAAATTAATGACTCATTGAATGAATTCATGCAATAAAAATTGTGAAAAGTTCTACTTTATTGTTCAAAATACGAGCCAAATTAGTTTACATATATATCAAACATGTAAAATCATGACAAAATTTTAAAATACTGATAGAGAAATTGAATATTAACACAATAGAAGTGAACTAAATATAATGCTCAAAATAGATAAAATATAATTAAAGCATAATTTTTTAAAAGAGAAAAAAGGTATGCTTCAAGGAGAGACTTCTGTTAGTGTTATATGAATCACTTTTGTTTGTTACTGAAATGAATTAAGTAATTATTTAATTTTGTAATTTCTGTAAATAATTTGATTGACAACAAATCTTACAAATTAGCTGATTGATAACAAATCCTACAAATTAGATTATTGATTAGAATTAGAATATTTGATTGAACGATAATTATGATTGTACATGTATATATAGCCCACCTTTATTCAATGGAAATCAAGTCATTATTTTCAATTCCATAAAATTATAAGTTGTTAAATTGTAATTTATGCTTAAATTAAAGAGTACATGAAACTAGTAATTATTTATCATGAAACACATGGACCAAACTTTTCATAAACACACACACAAGATATCTACATCTATAGACATTATATTATATATAGAGTAATTTATACCTAATTTCCTCCCAAATAATTCTCTTTTATGTAACTTATGTTTAATAAAATTGGCATCTAATACGGCTAAATTATAATATGTCAACCTCAGGTCAAATACGTCTAGAAAACATGTGTTTATAAACTCTCGGGGACATTAAAGGTACCATGCAACAAGTACAAATAACGTTAAGTAAAGTCTTTCTAGAAGTAATTTAAAATCTTTCTTGAGCACAGACAACAACTCATTGAACCTTTTGTTTTGATTTTGCTTGTACCTCTGAAAAAGAAATAATCTAAAATAAAAAATCAGTCATACAACTAGATTGTGATTTTATTAATAAAAAGACATCAAACACAAACTTAAAACTTTAATCTAACTAGTATTTTTTTTTTCTTAACAATAATTAGATATTTGGTATTGAACTGTAATAGTCATACGTTATGTTTTTTCTATGCATAGGTCTTAGTAAATCTGAGAAGGAAAAAAATATTTATAAGTTTGATAATGAATAAGTAATATTTCATTTGTTGGTTGTTACTAATACTTATGCATATACAAAATAAGAAACTCAATTTTAGAATTGGTATTAAGTATTATTACAACAAAAATTAAAAATAACGTGCACAAAACATATTTGTACATAGGAAAAATTTTCTCAAGTATAAAGTATGGCTTTATTTAACCTTAATGACACGAATAACAAAATTCGAAGTTTTTAAGTATCATAGAACATTATCTTAGTAGTTGTACTACTTAACAGCTAAGCTTTAAAAGGATTGGGGGGAATTGTATGCTCCCTTACTCAAGATTGTTATCAATTCATCTAGTAAAACTAAATCTGCTATAAGTTCGTCCAATAAAAATTGTAAAAAGTTCTACTTTATTGTTAAAAATATGAGTAAAATTAGTTTACATTTATATCAAACTTGTAAAATCATGACAAAATTTTAAATAGTGATTGAGAAATTGAATATCAAAACAATTGAAGTGAAGTAAATATAATGCTAAAAGTAGATAAAATATAATTAATGCTTAATTTTTTAAAGGAGAAAAAAGGTATGTATTAAGGAGAGACTTCTTTTAGTGTTATGTGAAATAAAATATAACAACTCACCTCTTCTTCATTTGCTGCTTCTGGGGGTAATTTGTTTAGATCAAAATCAGGCTGGAAAGGTTGATGATCATCAACAGCCTCTTCATTTGCAATTTTCATTGTACTTGGGTGCACTAGCTTCTTTTTCCGTTTAGATCACTTGTAATGTGTTTAGATCGAAACAATATGAATATAAAGCTATTTTCTTTCAAAATATTTTAGTAGTTATATTACTTTATTGAATGTAACCTATGTTAATGTTTAGATTTTAAAATTTATAGGAAAAGTTAATATGAATTTTCAAGTCTATTGGAGAAATTAAGACTTACAATAACATGACTGTTTAAGTGAACTTTGTAATCCCATTTTCTGTGTCTATATTAAGGGGCATAATGATTCCAAAATGACCAACTAGTTTACAATCTTAGGTGATAAGAAAGTTAAAGACACACCTTGTGGTAAGGCTTATTAGGTAGGACAAAGGTAACATCATTAGTAAAATTATGTCAAAACAAAACTCATTCAAACAAGAATATAAAAAATCAAGTAAAGATGAGAAATCATTTAAATATATAATGGAATGAATGATATAGAGAAATAGGAAAAGAAATAGAAGTAAATTAAAGATCTAGGTTGTAGATCTTCATAAAAAGTTTTAAAGCAAATTACATTTTTAACTATTGTGTTCTAGTCTTGTTGTAATTCAAATCGTATATATTTTCTAATAAGAATATTTTTTTGTGTTTGGTCCTCTAAACAAGAATACATGAAATTTTAATGTTAAATAAATCAAAATTAGGAAAAAAAAATATAAAAGCCTAAGAAACTAATTATGTTATATAAAATAGTGCACAACAAATAGAGAAATGAAATGGTTATAAAAGAAATTGCAAGAGTTTGAATTATAGTTGGGTCAAACTATTTATTTCGAAATTGTAAGTTATCCATAATTTTATTCAAGACAAAAACATAAATATGGACTACAATAGATCGAGTTTGGGGCGAATATCCCAAAATCCAAACCTGATTTACTTTTAAAAAATTGAAAACCCATACAAGTCGGAGTAAGTTTTAAAAATTAATTTTATTTTTGGCCTAATCGAGTTATTGATGGAATTAAACTAGACTCAATATCGATCATATATGAATAAAGTAAATATATATATATATATATTTAATTAACACAAAATATTATATATACACCAAATTAACATATATATCACATTTCTTATTAAAATTAAAAATATATTATATATGACTATCTCAGGTTTAGATGGCTTTTAATATCAAACTAGAAGAGGACTCGTCGTGCTTTAAGAAAGAAAAATAAATAGATATCCAGATCCTACATGCCTTGGATCTTTTGGGCGAAGTAACTAGGGTGACTCTCAGAGAATTGGCTCGGGTCAGTTTGGTCAATTTAAACTTCCCAATTCTTAATGATAAAGGAATTACCACATAAACAACTTAACAAGACGTCAATGGAGTAATAAAATTAAAGGAAAATCAAAGAGAATTTATAAAAAAAATGGGAATTTTTATATCAATCGCATCAATCAATTCATGTATTAAAAAGAGAAAATGATGAATTAATCATAAGAAGAATGTATATATAATACCCAAGCTAAGAATTTAGCTCGAGATTAATTTTAAAATTTAAAAATACATAAAAATATAATTTTAAAATTAATAAATTTTTATTTAATGTGAAATTGAAAAAAAAATAGATTAAGCATGAAAATGAAAAAAAATTTGGGAAAAAGGGGTAAAAATTTGGGTTCGGAGGGTATTTTTGAAAGAAAAATAAAAAATTGAGGGTCAAAATACAATTAAAAAAAATTACGCCACGTAGAACTGCCCAGTCAGCATAAAGTACGACATTATTTAACCTTAATGACACGAGAAACAAAATTTTAAGTTTTTAAGTATTATAGAACATTAGTTTACTAGTTTTACTACTTTGTAGCCATGATTTGAAAGGGCTAGGGGGAATTGCACGCTCTCTTACTCAAGAATGACATATGCTTATAGGTTTTTAAAATGTTAATTTAGCATAATCAAACTTCCAAATTTGTCTCATAATATGTCTCAATCTTGGATAAACTAAATTATGAAGTTGATGTAATTATAGAAGTTGTTTAAAAAGGTATTGGATATGTCAAAGAATAACCAGAAAAGGAGATCAATGCCTTGGGTTTGAAATTGTTTACTATACTTATTGACTATATATTGATTTTATGGTCAAGAAGGAATTAAAATCCAATGAATTTTCATATTAATCTTAATACATAGAATTATCAATGAAATTTTATGTTTAAGCTACAAAGTAGGTCCATGTTAAATTTCTCATTTATTCTAAAAAACATAGATCACATAGTAGAGCAAAAAATAGAGAGCCAAATTAAAGTCTAAATACAGACGCACATATACATATATATATATATATTCATATACGATATATGGGCGTTTGTCAGTCGTGACTTACCTTATGACACTATCACCGACCATAACAAGTCTTTCTTGAGTCTTCAACTCATTTTCTTGTATCTCTAGATGCATTTTCGAGTAAAATTCTATGGCGTTGAAACTTTTCCACGTCAGCCAAAGATTGGCGTCTTATTTGTAGTGTCTTACAACTGTAATACTACCATATCAAAATTAAACTTAACTAAAAAATTAAGTTATAAATTATGCAAATATTTTGATAAAAATTTGGGGATTTAAGGTACAAATTGACTTACGGTGTCAAAATATTTTCTAGAACGATGTTGCCTTGATTCAACATTCCAATATACCAACAACGGAGCAACTCTGAATTTTATTGCTACTATAGGATGCAATTACCGCACAGGGTGAGCAGCCACTTCATTAGAAACCTCCTGCACTATAGGATGCAATTCTTCTTCTACAGGTTGAGCAGCCACTTTGTTACCAACCTAATTAATTATACAACGTTTAATGATTAGTGGAGGGATTTATTAGGTGAAACATAAATTAGGAATTCTTTTTCTTTCCTTAAATTAATGATTCATAAAATGATTCACCTCATAAAATAATAAAACTAAATTTGCTCTAAATTCGTCCAATAAATATTGTAAAAAGTTCTACTTTATAGGAGCAAAATTAGTTTACATATATCAAACATATAATCGTGACAAAATTTTAAATACTAATAGAGAAATTGAATATTAATACAATAGAAGTGAACTAAATATAATGCTAAAAGTAGATAAAATATAACTAAAGCTTAATTTTTTAAAGGAGAAAAAATGTCTGCTTTAAGGAGAGACTTTTCTTAATGTTATTTGAATCACTATTGTTTGTTAGTGAAATGAAATATAACAACTCACCTCTTCTTCATTTGCTGCTTTCAGGGGTAATGTGTTTATCATGCTTGAAAGGTTGATGATAATCAACAGCCTCTTCACTTGCAATGTTTGCTGTACCTGGGTCTGCTAACTTCTATTTCTGTTTAGATCACTTGTAATGTGTTTAGATTGAAAAAATATGAATATAAAGCTATTTTTTTATTTTATTTTTGGCCTACTGGGGTTATTGATGAAATTTAACTAGACACAATACCAATCATATATAAATAAAGTGAAAATATTGTATATACACCAAATTAATGTATATATCACATTTCTTATTAAAATTTAAAATATCAAAACGGAAGATGACTCGTCATGTTTTAAGAAAAAAATAGATAGATATTCAGATCCTATATGCCTTGGATGTTTTGGGCGAAATAACTTGGGTGAGTTTTAGAGAATTGGCTCGGGTAAGTTTGGTCAATTCAAAATGCGCAATTCTTAACCATAAAGGAATTACCAACATAAACAAATTAACAAGACATTAATGGAATAAAAAAATTATAGGAAAATCAAAGAGAATTTATTAAAAAAAGGGAATTTAAAGTTTATTTAAACCCTAAGGCATGATCTTTTTATATCAATCGCATCGATCAATTCATATATTAAAAAGAGAAAATGATGAATTAATCATAAGGAGAACATATAAAATTGAAAAACTATTGCGTTGTTAGGGAATTTCATAAGAGAGACTTATACTTCGTCAACTTCTGTAACAACATCGCCGTGTCAATTTCAGAAGGCATATCGCAAAACGTAGTCTTCACTTTGTTTGTCAAGGGGTCGGTGAGTAAGAAGGCGAGGGCCCCTTTATATATGTATAAAGGATAAAATATTATTGACCTACCTAAACACCTACTTTAAAGTGTTACAGCATCCGAACATAAAAAAGTATTTATCCTTTTTTTTGGTAAAAAATTTCCTCAAATCGGTATTTGTGCTTTTTATGTGTATATAAGTAACTATTTAATACAACACATATATTCTAAAAAGGTGAGAATATATTATATTTTTTAAAACATTTAATGGTGTAAAAAATTGTTACAAATTTTTTACTTGTAATGAAGGGTCATCAAGATATATAGATGATACAAATATTATGAACTGACTAGATGTCTGACCATTATTAACAATTGAAGGTATAAAAGTATGTGTTTATGAACTTAGAATAATTTAGTGGAATTTAAAATTTTTTAAATAAAAAATTAAAATTAAGGTCGTCGAGTGAAAACCTATAATTAATAGGTTACAAGACGGATACAGATAGGAAGTTATAAACCCAAAATGAGTGTGAAGTGACTCTGAATTAAATTATATAATGTCATATCCCTACCTAATCCACCTCGAATTAAATGACATATGTATAGGGTTCATTGAGCAAGTGAATGAATAGTTTAAATATTTCATATCTATATTTTTATATTTAAAATTGAATAATTTATTATAATGAAAATTATTTACTTTTAAATGTTAATTTTTATTTTTCATAATATTTATTTTATATTTGTTATTGAGTAGAGTACGTTTTTATGTTATCTTAAATTACATTGTGTTTTAATTTGTACTTAAGATTTTCTAATTAAGTTTTAGTTATTTATTTGAATATGTTATGAGAAACATATGTTTACCAATAATTGAAGTGAGTAGCAAGTAAAACATTTTAGTCATGGGACAAATGACTGGTAAACATGTGAGATGGATATAAGTTTACCTTTCTTTAGTTGGAGATATTGGAGGGAAAATAAGGGCTCTATATCACCCCTGTGCTCTATATGGCATTTCGAATTATTTTTCAATTTTAAAAACTCGTCAAGGACCTAAATGAATAAAATTTCTAGGTTTAGGGCTTATATGCAATTTAGAATAAAATGGGACATGCCAAGAGCTGATGTGTCTGAGGTACCAATCCGTATGTGTCATGTGGTAGACACACGAAAAGGGTAAAGGTAACACTACATGTATCAGGGGCGATCGGACAACCAGAGGGAATTCCCGTCTAATTGCATGGTGAGAAAAACTTTCAATTAAAGAGTATGATCAGACGATCCAAGATCTCTCCTGCCCAAGTGAATTGAATGACTGTGGTCTTTTTCTGCCTAAACATATAAGACAGTTCGGATTAACTCCCACACGAACTTTGAATCAACAATTGAGATTTCTTTTTACCTAACCTGATTGTGCGATCTAGATTTTATGAAGTACAAATGATCAAGATCTGTGTTAGGTAGAATCCAATAGCCATGATTCAAGGAGATGTGAAATGATGAAAAAGGGTTTAATGAAACCCTAGATTGGATGACTGAGATTCAAAGGGTCATGGTTGATTTCACACCTAAAAAGATAAAAATGCCACCCTTTGATCCGAAAACCTGGATCTTTATAGAGATTGATCGTATTGCCCATTCCTAGGGTATAAAAATAAACCCTAGATCAATCTCTTCATTTTGGGAGAGAGTTTCTGCTGAAGAGAGAGAGAGAGAGTGTGAGTGATAGAAGAAATTGAGCAAAATAGGGAGAGAGTGTTTGAGGTGATTTTTAGCATATTGTCGTCGCAGAAGAGCAACGAATCGGGTGTTAAGAGAGGGAAGTAGCACTGACCTTTCGAGCCCTTGTGAAGCAAAACACAGGTAACTTCCTTTTCTTTCTTCAAATTTATCTCTTTGGTTCTCCCTTGTACATGAATATAGGCCGAGATGAGCTACTTATCAAAGCGGGTGAATGGGGGTGGCCCTTTGAAAATAGTGACTGTTCTAAACCAATAAGATCAGAGACCCCTAACCATGTAAATCATTTATTTAGCTTAGTCCATTTAATCTTTCTACTTATTTAGTTTAGAAAAAGTCTTAGAGTAGGTTAGTTTAGGAAAACCATAGGTTGAAATACTTAGGAATACTAAGTCTGGGAGTTAAACCATGATTCAAGGGCATTTAGTGTGAGTTAAATTCACAAAAAACTGTGTAAGTACTTCTGTTTCTCTAACTGGAAGAAAATTTAGGATTTCTTTTATAGATTTTTAGTTAACCTAGATGTTAAAAGTTTGATGTGATGCAGGTACATGTGAATGGTGAGGAATAGGGCTTGGGCACTATCTACATGGTCCAAACCATTGGGACAGAGCCCCAGCCTGTGTTTTTCCACCATGTTGGTATGGATTAAAAATTCCTTGATTTCCATTTGTTAATTTCATGACATGTTGATATTTTATTGTGTGCAATTCAATTTGTGCTTGCATATTTATTGCATGTGGCTATCAGGATTAATGATGTGAAAAGTAAACTTTAAATATACACTAATGAAATTAGAACACAATAAATAAATTAATTGAGTAAAGTGGACGGCTAACGAGATGATATATTAGGTTAAGCTTGAGAGATTAATAAAACATTGTGACGTATTATGGTTTAGTAAATAAATTTTAAAAAAAACTTTGAAAGAGAATTTTCCTTAAAAATTAAGATAAATTTTATGTTGGTGATCTAGGGAAGAATGTTAATATAAGAAAAATTTGTAAAGTAAGTAAATGGATTTGAGTAAATTAAATAGTTTATCTAAACCTTAAAATAGAGAATCTTGCTTGTTAAAAATAAAGTAAGGGCTAATTAAGGCTACAATTAAATAAATGGACCAAATTAAAGACAAAATGTAAGTTAGTTAGTCTTAAGATAAATTAACTTGGAAAAATTTTAACAATAGAATTATTATAGGGATTATAAAAATAATATGTTAAAAACAGGCAAGAAAAATAAGCGAAAATTCATTCAATGTGAATTGAGGAGTGGGGTTTATATGTTTGATTTACATTCGACAAGTTTATGGTGAACCCCTCTCATGGATAGAGATTTAGACCCAATACCAACTTAGATGGGTATGCATGTTTTTATTTTGTTCGGGATCATCTAGCGAAGTACTGCTGTGATCATGTTATTTATTTTTGACTTGTGTGTATTCAGCTTGTCCATGTAGTGTAGGAATCCATTTGTCACTCCTTGATAATAATATAAACGTCTTTGCGTGCTGAAACTAAAATCTAAATTTTTTAAATAATTATGTTGTAAATATTATATATGTGTATGCATATATAATTATAATACATAGTTAATTATGTGCCATCGATAGTCAACAAATTTTCTGATAAATCCCCATTTGAGTTTTACTTCAAACTTAATTTAGTTTAGGTGAAAGAAAAAGAAAAAGTTTCTAGTCAAACCCAAGTTAAAACCCCAAACCCAAATTTATGTCCAAATTCTTTCAAAACCAAAATATAAGCGCACTTCAATCCAAAATTAACCCTAAGTCAGCCTAGCTCTGGATTTTTCCAAGTCAGGCTTACAAACGTAGAAGTTCAAATAGATCGTGCAACGGCCATGAAAATTTAAATAAAATGTATGTATTAAAAATCTCAAATGCGGAAGCGTAATAAAAATTTTGATTAACATCCCTTACACAATAACCAAAACGTACTCAAAACATAAAGGAACAAACTAACTAAAAGAGATAAAGAAATAAGAACTATAAATATAACTATGAAGTCTTTAGGCGTCCCCTTCGCCGTCTTCCTGCGGAATGGGCTTGGGAACAACGTCTTCCTGATCTGAAATGGTTAAATAAGGAATGAGCTACACCAGCCCAGTAAAGACATCACACTATCTCACCGCCACGGAAGTAAAGGTGGGTAGAAAACAAAAATGACCAATGGAGTATAATTTATAACAAACTCGTTTATTAACATAAAAACCTTTACTGTCCACTTACCACGGTGAGATCCATGAAAATAACATATGAAAGCAATAACATTATCATCATCATGAAATCATATAGACTTTATAACATAACACTTACCATGCCTTTGCATTTCAATCATTAAACCACATATGTTCCTCTTTTACCAGCCTACTAGTATCCATGGGGATCCATAGGGGGTTCCCGCTACATGTGAACCATTAACATTAATAACCTGATTCCAGGGCCGTCCCCATACCCCGTCCGGTATGGGCGCCAAAATCCTAAACCTCCATACCCTGTCCGGTATGAGGGTGAAACGGGCCGTCCCCATACCCTGTCCGGTATAAGAGACCACGTTCCCGGTAGGGTTCCCTACGAACCCAGTCCGTTCACCATCTCCCAAGATATCTAGTCAGGTTATCCACATCATCCATTTATCAATTCACATAATCTTTTTACCTTTTTCCTTGATCTCAATCATCCAATCATACACAACATGTAAACCAGTAATTGACACCCAACAAGACAACACAGTATCGGGTTCACCATAGTATAAACCATAATAAAAGAAACCATGATTTATGCATACGAGACCATAACATAATTACATCAAACATCATACTGCATTTTATACTGAAAATTAGATCAAACAACAACTAACCAACAATGTATCAAACTCGGGCTCCATTGGCAACCTTAATCAATTATACATCTATAAAGTCACAAAGTACAGTTTAATTATTTATTTAGCTTTAATACCATGATAGAAAGTAGGGTGAGAGATCCTTACTTATTTCAGGGTCTGAAATTGACTCTACAGTGCGCCTACGGGCTGTCCTTAATTTTTCTGAATTTTTTTCTGGAAAACTGAAACGCACTACCAGTACCTGCACGTGTCCCAAAAAATCCCAAATCAGACATAGGGCCCCTTTCGACCAATATCAAAATTCCAGCACGGTGGCTCTGCCGTGCTCCGGCGATGGCGCCGCCGCATGCAGCGGCGATCCACCTCGAGTTGGCCATTTTCGACCGAATTCAGCCAAACTTGCATCGGTCCCTGTGATAAAACAACCCTAGGGCCCTCGGTGGGCCAAAAAATCACGAAAAACTGAGACTTACCGACGGCGGTGCTCTCGGGTGCGGCGGTTCCTCTGGCGTGAGTCGCGTTTTGATGTTTATCAACCTGTAGAGAAAAGAACGGTGATCACAGTGGTATAAAATTTACATCGAACGGAGGCCGGGAAGGGCCTCATCGGAGGCAAAAATAGAGGGGAGTCGCAGCGCCACCGCGGGACTTCTGCTTGGTTTTTCGGCCGTTTGGTCAATGGTTTGGCTCTGGTTTGGCCATAGGCGGACTCAGCATCGAAAAATGAGCCAGGGGGAGAAAATTTACTTCGATTGGCAGTCGAAAACTTCTCCGGTGCGACGGCGGGTGGCGGCGTCCGGATCCTTCGGCGTTTGGTTCTTCTTCTCTGGCGAGGCACTGGCGGCTAGGGTTTTGTGGTCAGGTGTGGGTGGGCTTATTTATACCCTTTGCCTTTTAATCTCAACCATCCATCAAGATTAAATCTAGACCGTCCGATCGCGATTTAATTGGGATTAAATCTGGGCCGTCCATTGCGATGCAATCTGGGTCGTCCGTGCATGTGAATCTGGGTCGTTCGTGCACACGTTTGATCTGGGCCGTCTATGTGCGCGGGAACGGATCTGGGCCGTCCAATCGCGCGCACGCGGATCGCCCACGTGACCCGTCCTGTGTCAGCGTTTCCTTGCCACGCGGCGTGTCCTGGTTTGCCAGGGCTGCTGATGTGGCTGTTGATGTGGCTGTTGACGTGGCACAACTTTTTTAAATTGTGTTTTGACCCCCGATTTCTGATTTTTTTTTCAAAAACACCCCCATAATCCAAATTTTCACCCTTTTTTCTCAAAATCAATTTTAATTAAATCCAAATAATATTTTTACCCAATTTTATCATTAATATTATTTTTATTTTCATTAAATTAAATTAAATTAATTAAAAATATAAAAAATTCAAATACAAAAAAAAAAGAAAAATAAATAAAAATAAAAATAATAAGAATAAAATTAAAAAAAAAATACTTGGGTGTTACAGATCCAGCCCAAGCCATACCATTTAAATAATCTTCTTCAAAACATCACTATTTCGGGGAGGCATTTTGACCCAAAAATGGTGACGTTTTGTCTTAATTCTTTAAATTTCTTCATTTTTCTTCTAGAAAGGGAATGATTAGATTTTTTAGTTTTATTTTTTAATTTTTTTAATTTTTTATTTTTTTCATGCAAAATTCCTTTAATTTGTCTATAAAGAGGTATTGTGTGGGAAATGGAAACATGGCATCTTGCACAAGAAATGAATTTTGTATATAATGTTATTGAAATGGTAGCATGACATGAAACTAGTTCGATGCCAAAATAGTTTGAAGCTCAACAAATGATGATGATGACGAGGCTTAAAGAATAAACTTAAGACTTAAGAATAAAAAAATTAATTATGAGAATGTTGATTTAGATTTTATAAATGCAACAATTTTTTTATAGATTTTCAATTTTGATAGGATGAAACAAATTGAAACTTTTTCTTTAGGTAAAAGAAACACATTCTTTCTTCAGATTGTCAAGTACAAGACTGTATCAAATAGAAATCAGATTTCTTGTCATAAGTCTAGCTTAAATGTTTAGCCTTTTCTTTAGATAGATATAATACTGTGAGTAAAAATTCACCAAAGACACAAAATTATCTTGAACTTAGAATATTGTTTGATACAATATGCTTTTAAAATTGCATTTGTAAAAAAGGGATTGAACAAAAAAAATAAAAGATTGAATATGAATGTGCAAAAAGAATCATTCACTAAAAAAAGAATTTACTCTCTTCACTTTGAATTGTAGTTAATGAATGAATTCAATTTGTCAATAATCAATCAAGTAGGATCATAACTATTTGGTGTTTCTTTTTTTATATTTGCCATCATAACTGTAATCATTAATTATTATCATTGTCATCATAGCGAAAAGGAGGAGCTCCAACCATGAAAGTCATTCGAAAGACTGATAGAGGTCTCGGGAACCGCTTAATAAGTCATGTCGGCTTGTACCTGCACCTCTTCATGAGGAATAATATGAGAAGGCTCAAGGTGGTACCTCTTAAGCATCGAGAGGTGAAAGACGTCATGTAGACCTGTAAACTCTTGGGATAGAGTAATGTGATATGCCATGGATCCAATGCGCTCGATGATCCGAAAAGGTCCCACATAATGAGGGCTCAACTTTTCTCTCTTCACGATCCGCATCTGTCGCTTATTGGGGAAATTCCAAGGCAAACTCCAAGGGTCGCCTAAGATTGTCAGTGTAACTCTTCTGACAGCTCTGGGCAGTGGCCAAGTTGTTATGGACGATTGTGACTTTCTCAATAGTCTACTGAATCAAGTCTAGTTATAAATAGCGCTGGTTTCCTTTTTTGCAGGGGGATCCTCTTTTGAAGATGGCGAGTATTGGTTAGAAGAGATAGAGAAGGCTTTTAAGACCTTGGGAGTGACTCCCGAGCATAAAGTCACCCTTGCCACCTACATGCTAGTGGGAGAAGTAGATCATTGGTGGAAACTCAAACAGACTACCCTGCCTGTTCTAGTTATTTGGGAACAGTTCCTAGCGGCCTTTCATGCAGAGTACCTTCTAGAGCATCTCCGACATCTGAAGGAGATGGAGTTTGTATAGTTGGTCCAGAGGAACATAACTGTGTCAAAATATGCTTGCAAGTTTCTAGAGTTGGGCTGATATTCCCCTGAGACATTGTTGGATGAAGGCAGGAAGGGTAGAAGGTTTGAATGGGGTCTCTGCCCAGAGATCAGACAGCTGTTATTTGTGCTGGAGCTCATGACTTATTCAGTTATTCTAGCCAAGGCACAATTAGTGGAGAGGAGCTTCCGCACCTTCTCTCAGGTAGCAGGGAACCTTAGATCCTTAGCTCCACCCCGCAGACCAGCACCTACTGTGCCTGTTCAACAGAACAAGAGGCTTAGGCCGATGATCCAAGCTCCCCCTCAGGCTCCAGTGGTAGGACACGGTAAGATCTCTCAACATTGTGGCAGGGATCATGGGAACCGACCCTGCTATCGCCTAAACAATACCTATCGCATATGTGGTAGTGCCCAATATTATGCAAGGGAGTGCCCGAGGAACCAGAATTAGGCCAGACCTCCTATCAAGGGCAGAGCATACAATCTTACCCAACATGATGTAGAAGCCAACTCGGACGTGGTACAGGGTACGTACACTATTTGTAACCATCTTGCTCATGTTTTAATTGATACTAGTGCATCGCATTCATTTGTTTCACCTATTTTTACATCAAAACTTAATGTATTACCTGATAAACTTGATTTTGTGTTGTTTGTGTCTACTGTTGGGAGTATGACACTATTGAGAGAAGTTGTATACAGAGCCTGTGTCATAGATATAGCAGATAGGAAATTGAGTGTGGACCTAATAGAATTAGACATGGGGGACTTTGATGTAATTCTAGGAATGAACTAGCTAGCGGCATATCACGCCATCGTAGATTGTTTTAGCAAGAAGGTTGTATTTAATCCACCTAATGAGGAGCCATTTATAAATTAATAAAAATCATTTAGCATTTATTCCCTCACGTTAAATTTTCTTATTATCGAGTACTTTAACCCTCCTATTTTCTCTAACTAGGCAAACCCAAGAAAGAGATTTGTATTCAAGAGATTTTGATAGTCCGAGACTTCTAAGATATTTTTTTGGATGAACTACCCCGACTTCTAGTGGATAGCGAAGTCGAATTTATCATAGACCTTCAGCCAGACACCCAACCCATTTCGGTTGCTCCTACCGCATGAGTCGTATTGAGATAGAGGAACTAAGGAAACAAATCACTGAATTGCAGGACGATGGGTTTATCTGACATAGCCCCTTGGGGTGCTAGAGTCACCTTTGCCAGAAAGGGAGATGGGATGCTGAGGTTATGTACTAATTATAGAGGTTTTAACAGAGTTACAATAAAGAAAAAGTATCCCCTCCCCAGGATTGATGACCTCTTCGATCAGTTGCAGGGTGCCTAGGTCTTCTCTAAAATAGACCTGCATTCAAGTTACCATTAGGTAAAAATCAGGACAGGAGACATCCCCAAGACAGCCTTTCGAACCAAGTACGGACACTATGAGTTCCTAGTCATGCCATTTGGTCTAACCAATGCCCCAGCCATCTTCATAGACTTGATGAACAGGGTCTTCAGACAATTCCTGGATCAGTTTATTATTGTGTTCATCGATGACATCTTGGTTTATTCAAAAAGTAGAGAGGAACATGCTCACCATCTAGCTCAAGTTTTATAGGTTCTTAGAGAAAATAAGTTATATACAAAGTTGAGTAAATACAGGTTCTGATTTGAACAGACTACCTTCCTAGGACACATCATATCAAAGGATGGAGTGTCAGTGAACCCCGAAAAGGTTGAAGTAGTGCTCGGTTGGGACAAATTGACATCAATTAAGGAGATTTGTAGTTTTCTGAGGACGGTGAGTTATTACCATAGGTTTGTGGAAGAATTTTCCAGTTTAGCTGCTCCTTTGACTCGGCTCATAAAGAATAATGTCAAGTTTGAGTGGAACGAGAACTGTGAAAGAAGTTTTTCAAAACTAAAGAAGTGGCTGACTACTGCACCTGTGTTGGCCTTACCGAGAGGATCGGGTGGATATATAGTTTATAGTGATGCCTCCTACCTAGGTCTGGGTTGTGTTTTGATGCAGCATAGGAAGGTCATAGCCTATGGATCCAGACAGTTAAAGAGTCATGAAAAAAACTATCACACCCATGACCTTGAGCTTGCCGCAATCATACACACCTTAAAGACTTGGTGCCATTATTTGTATGGAGAGACCTTTTAGATCTATACCGATCACAAGAATTTGAAACACATATTCACTCAAAAGGATCTCAACATGCGTCAGAGAAGATGGATAAACTTCTCAAGGACTATGATTGTGACATCTTTTATCACCCGGGTAAGGGCAAAGTGGTAGTCGACGCACTCAGCAAGAAAAGTGCAGGTACATTAGCCCATTTAGGCTTTATTCCACTTTTTTCTTGTTATTTTCTTTTTACTTTTACTATTACGGATTACATATTATATTTATTACATATAAATACATCAAATGTCTATAATTCACATAGCATGCTTGAAAACAAGAATAATTGAACTCATTTGAACATCGAGCATACAAAATAGGAAAAGTAATAATCAAATTAAATATACTTATCTAAAAATACTCCTTAAGATGTCAAAAATAATACTAGTTTTCTTACCGAAACCTTGATGCTTTCTTCTTCACCATTTTCCTCTCTTTTTCTTCTTTTCTAACTAATTTACTATCTCTCTCTCTAAACCTTTGAAAAATGGAAGAAATGAAAGTGTGGAGAGAAAGAGGAGGGTAAGGGAAATTTATAGAATTCAGAACCATTGGATTCGTGCCAAGTGATAAAATCTAGAGAAAAGAGGAGAGAAAGAGTCTTGGCATGAAAAATGAGGAAGGAAGGCTTCCTCCACAGGCGGCGACAGCACGCCGCCCAAGACAGTGGCAGCGCATTGTGCGAGGTGGCAGTGCTCTTGCTAGCGCGCTGCAGGCTAGCCTGCAGGCGCACTGGCCTACTGCTGCGCGCGCAGGGCCCAGGTGCGCTGGGCGCCATGCGCACAGGGCCTGTCCATGCAAACCTGCTGCGTGGATGGCGCGTACACAGTGTGTAGTGCCAGTCCATGCATGAGGTGATGCACGGATGGCTCGCCTGTGCACGACAGGACGCACAGGCAGGTCCTGGTGCGCGAAAGGGATGTGTGCACCTTGCCCATGTCCCTTGTGTGTGTACAAACGAAGGGGAGGTGCGCGCTATGCGCACGTCCCGTGTGTGTGTGATGAGGGGTCGTGCGCACTGCGCACACCCCGCGGCTACTATGCGCGCATGAGAGCGCACACAATGCCTTGCACCCGTGCGGGCAAACTGCCCTCCCGCGGGATTTTTTTCACGGGCAGTTTTTTCCTATTTTGCCACTTTCTTATTTTTTTCTAAATTTTCCTTTTAATTTAAAAATAAAATAAAATAATTTAAAATAGATAAAATAAAATAAAAATACACCAAAATTACATATCATGAGAAATGTTAAACAACGTAAATTAATTACGTTTAAGGAGACAAAAGGCCTTAATAAATAGAATTTTCAAATCATATTAGCATAGTGATGGGTGGGGTGTTACAAACTTCTTTGCGCGGTGAAACTAAAATATAAATTGTTTAAATAATTATGTTGCAAATATTATTATATGTGTATGTAGATATAATTATAATACATAGTAGTTATATGCCTTCGATAGTCAATGAATATTCTAATAAATCTCCATTTTAATTTTACTTCAAACTCAATTTAGTTTAAGTAAAAGAGAAAGAAAAAATTTATGTTCAAAATCTTTAAAAACCCAAATATAAGCCCACTTCAATCCAAAAGTAACCCCAACTCAGCCTGGCTCTTGATTTTCCCAAGCCAGGCTTCCGAACACAGAAGTTTGAATAGATCCAGCCCAGGCCATCCATCCCATTTAAATAATCTTCTTCAAGACATCACCATTTATGGGAAGCATTTTGACCCAAAAATGGTGACATTTTGGCTTAATTGTTTAAATTTCTCCATTCTACTTCCATAAAGGAAATGATTAGGTCTTGTAATTATTTATTTATTTTTTACCTTTTAATGCAAACTCCCTTTAATTTGTCTGTAAAGAGGTATTGTGTTCGAAATGGAATCATGGCATCTTGCACAGGAAATGAATTTTGTATATATTGTTACTGAAATGGCAGCATGAGATGAAACTGATTTGATGCCAAAATAGTTTGAAGCTCAACGAATGATGATGATGATGAGGCTTAAAGAATAAACTTAAGACTTAAGAATAAAAAAATTAAATATGAGAATGTAGATTTAGATTCGATAAACGCAACATTGTTTTATACATTTTCAATTTTGATAAGATGAAATGAATCGAAACTTTTTCTTTAGGTAAAAAGAACACATTCTTGCTTTAGATTGTCAACTACGAGACTGAAT
Source organism: Carica papaya (assembly GCF_054855325.1). Lineage (NCBI taxonomy): Eukaryota > Viridiplantae > Streptophyta > Magnoliopsida > Brassicales > Caricaceae > Carica > Carica papaya. Next base: position 11,543,436 of record NC_142313.1, on the reverse strand, counting down.
CAAATAAAAATCAGATTTCTTGTCATAAGTCTAGCTTAAATCTTTAGCCTTTTCTTTAGATAAATATAATACTATGAGTAAAACTTCACCAAAGACCTAAAATTATCTTGAACTTAGAATATTGTTTGATACAATATGCTTTTAAAATTGCATTTGTACAAAAGGGATTGGACAAAAAAAATAAAAGATTGAATATGAATATGCAAAAATAATCATTCACTAAAAAAAGAATTAGTTCTCTTCGCTTTGAATTCTAGTTATTGAATGAATTCATTTTGTCAATAATCAACCAAGTAGGACCATAACCGTTTGGTGTCTCTTTTTTCATATTTGCCATCACAACTATAATCATTAATTAATTATTATTTCTTTTCATATGTATAATTACTTACTTATTATTATTACTATTATTACTAACTTATTGCAATTATATTATTATTTATTTATTATGTTCATACCAAGTTATCACTGTATTACATATATATTTTTTCTCACTATTATTACTGTTGTATTATTTTTACTGCCTCTTTTTTCTTTTGTTTTCTTATCCCATACCTCTCTTCCCTCTATTATTGTTATTACTAGAACTATTATTTGTGTTATAAAGTAATATTATCATCCACTTTACAATTATTATTTAAATTTTACTATATATTCCCTTATTTATTACCCTTATTTTTAGTGTTCCCTCTTATTTTTTTCTTTTTTCTCTCTTTTTTTTTGGCTTTTAATGTATCTAAGGCAATCTCCATAAGGTTCAGTATGTAAATATTAACTATTAATTTTTTCATATAAATGAATATCATAATCAAATACTCGTCTGACAATTAGATCTTTAGAACATATATATAAATTATATTTAAATAATTCATCCACACTACGGAGCAGGTGAGCCGCACCTTCTTACTCTGTATTATCTCATCATAGAATATCTGATTAAATAATCATTGAAACAATTAGCATACTATATCACTTTCAATGGGATTGGTGATAACTCTCTTAATTTAAATTTCTTTAAAAGATTAAAAATTTTAAAATAATAATAAAAATTTCTATTCTTTTTGTGGCGCATCATTAATATAATATAGAAGAACAAAACAGATTAACATTCACTTTCATTTTATTCAAGAATTTGTGGCAAAAGATATCATTGTTATGAAGTTTTGCTATAAAAATGGACGAATTGCAAATATTTTCACAAAAGCTCTTCTATGCTAGAAAAGTATTCTTTACTGGAAGAAACCTGGCCTATTCAATTTTAAATCAAGGGACAATGTTCAAGGTTATTGTTATGGTCCCAGTCAGAACCTTAAGTAATTAGATGATAATTTCTCTTTTAAGTGAGAATAACCTTGATTTTGAAAACAAGAACACACATGTATTTTTCATTGAATTACAAGAGTTTAAATAGAAGATTACAATGACGGTTTACATACTTTAGGATAACTATTATACAAACTAAAATAACTACCACGTAGGTGGAAGACATTCATGTTGGTGGTTGATAAATGGTAGTGTAATCACTTGTGTTATTTATAACTGATGCAGTTTCTTCAATTGTGTGAATATCTGATATTCTTCTTGGGTTGTCTCTTAGATCTTTGGAGCCTAACATTATCCCCCCCTCCTTGTAGAACCTTGTCCTCAAGGTTCAGAGTAGAAAAATGATCAAGTAATTCTGTGGTACTCTCCCAGATAGCCTCTTCTTCATGTAGATTCTTCCATTTAACCAGGCTTTCTTCCATGAAATGTGAGCCTTTCTTAATCCAACAAGTGTCCAGGATAAAATCAAGTTGCATGATGATATCCCCAGTATCATTAGTTAAGGGTATTTCTTTAGTTCGAGAGTTGGACGTGCTCAATTTCTTACGTAGGAGGGAGACATGAAAGATTAGATGAATACATGAATGTGCAGGTAGATTGAGTCTATAAGCCACCGGACCAATTATTTCAACAATTTAGTAAGGACCATAGAAGTGATATGCGAGTTTTTGAAAAGCCTGTTTAAAAGTAGGTTACTAACGATAAGGTTATAGTTTAAGGAATACCTAATCACCTTCATGAAATTCAATGTCACGGTGCTTAACATTCATAACCTGTTGCATGCAGTTGGAAATAGTTTGGAGATTGAGCTTGAGCTGGTGAAGTAGTTCACATCGAGAAATAAGTTATTGGCTAACCTCATTAATAGGAGATGTGCCTAGATGATAATTTAGAATAGTTAGTGAAAGTCATCCATATAGGCCCTGAAAAGGCGTCATTTTAATATAATAGTGATAGGTGGTATTGTACCAGAATTCAGCCTAAGGAAGTAAAGAGCTCCATCAACAAGGATGTTGGTGACCAAGGTAGCGAAGATACTATTCAGTGCATTGGTTGACAACTTTCGATTGACCATCAGTCTAAGGATGATATGCAGAACTGATTTTGAGCTGAATACCAAATAATTTAAAGAGACCATACTAGAAGCTACTGATAAAAATGGGATCTCGATCACTAAAAATTGACTAGGGTATGCCATGGAGCTTAACCACATTATACACAAATGACTCTGCCACTGTCTTGGCGGTATCCAGATGGGCTAAAGCCATAAAGTGAGTTGACTTACTCATTAGGTCCACGACGGCTGCTGGGGCTTTGGTTAATCCAAATGGCATTACCCTGAACTCATATAAACCGTACCTGCATAGGAAGGCAGTCTTTGGAATATCTTCTTCTTTGACTCTCAACTGGTGATATCTCATCCTGAGATCGATCTTAGAGAAGACCGTGGCTCCTTGTAGTTGATCAAAGAGGTCATCGATATGAGGTAAGAGGTACTTGCTTTTAATAGTCACTCAATTGAGTTACTGGTAGTCCACATAGAGTTTGAGAAAACCATCTTTTTTCTTCACAAACAACACTGGAGCGTCCTAAGGAGAATGGCTAGGGCAAATAAACTTTCAGGTAACAAGGTCAAAAAACTGATTCTCCAACTCTATTAGCACAGCACAACTCATACGATATTCAGGCTTCGAGATCGGTTGGGTTCCAAGAAGCAACTCAATTAAGAACTCTACTTATCACGGGAGAGGTAGACCAAGAAATTCAATAGGAAAGACATTCGAAAAGTTGTAAACAATTGGTATGGTACACACAGCAAGATTAATGCCCATATTCTTGTTCATTCATTAGTTAGGAAAATAACAAGAATTTTATTCTTTTTTCGGAGACTATAAAGTTACAATTTTACTTTCACAATCGATTATAAATCTATACTTTTCTAACCAGTCCATTCCTAAAATCACATCAAATCTTACAAAATCTAATAGTATCAAGTTTACACATATCTCTATTCCTGAAGCTTTTATCCTACGGTCTTTATATATACAATAAGCCTCTAGCAGTCACCTAGAGGGAGTTTCTACCATTAATTCTACCAAAGGTTCTAGTCTAAAATAAAGATTAGAAATAAATGTACAGAAAATAAAAGAGTGAGTTTCACCTGTATCGATCAAAGCCTTAGTAGAAGTGTCATGAATAAAAAGCATACTTTGGATAAGGAAAGTAGTAGAAAGGGCACCAGGTTCATCAAAATGGTACATGTCACCTTGTGCTATAGGCTGGGCTGCATCCTTTAGTCGTTGGGGGCAATCCTTTATAAAGGTTGGGTGCTTCCGCATCGATAATAGGCATTATTGATACGCCGACATGGCAGGTCACCATGCGAGAGACCATAATGCTGACAAGGTTGGTTATATTAGGCAGGTTGAACTGTAGGTGGAGGTAAATCAGGGGGAAGAGTAACTTTTGTTTGTTTATAAGGATGGCTACTTATTGGGTCACGTAATCTTCTTCTAAGCTATCGGGGTTGTTGTTGGGTACGAACTCGAGCAATGTGTTGGTGCTTGGTCGAGATGAGATCTTCAGCCAATTGGGCATGTTCAAGCGCCTCTGCATACGAGTTGGGTCTCAGCATCGTGACCTGGTCATAGATGTTAGCACAAAGGCTCTTGAGAAACTTCCTACCTTTTTGGCTCTCGGGGGTGATCATTAGAGGGGCAAACTTAGACAGTTGAACAAAATAGGCTGCATACTAGGAAACTGTTAGACTCCCTTAGCGGAGGTCTTGAAATTCCTCCTTCTTCTTTTCCCAAACATAGGAAGGGAAGAAGTTACCAAAGAATCCATCCATGAAAACTTTTCAGGTGGTAGGGGTAGGTAGGACTTCCTTTTTAAGTTTCCACCAATTTTCTGCTTTGCCATTTAACATGAAGGTTGCAAGGAAAACTTTCTGTTTGTTGGTTAGGTCTAGGGCAAAGAAGAGCTTCTCTATCTATAGGATCCAGACTTCGGCTACTAAAGGATTAGGGCCACCTTCAAAGTGTGGGGGGGTTAAGTTTCCTAAACTACACTACGTTGTTGTAGGACATGGATCTTTTTGTGTTTCAAAATTCGGGGCAGGAAGTTGACAAGGGTTAGTTTGATTTTGTCTTACAGTTAGTCCTTGGATAGCTTGGAAGAGTTCGGCAAATTCAGCCCTAGCTGCGTGATCTAGGGCTTCAAGTTGCTTCGTATGCTCTATAGATGGTATTCCTCACGTCATTCCTACAAAAGAAAGGAAGACACGAGTTGGTGGTCTAATTTTTCATTGAATTGTAAGAGTTTAAATAGAAGATTACAATAATCGTTTATATACTTTAGGATAACTATTATACAAACTAAAATAACTACTACATTGGTTAGTGGTTGACAAATGGTTGTGTAATCGCTAGTGTTATTAATAAATGATGCAGTTTCTTCACTTGTTTGAATATTTTATATTCTTCTTGTGTTATCTCTTATTTCTTTGGAGTGTAACATTATCCAGCACTCCTTGGAGGACCTTGTCCTCAAGGTTCAAAGTAGAAAAACTATCAAGTAATTATGCAGTACTCTCTCAAGTAGCCTCTTCTTCAAGTAGATGCTTCCATTTAACTAGGCTTTGTTCCATGAAATGTGAACCTTTCTTAATCAAACAAGTGTCCAGGATAAACTAAGATTGTACAATGATATCCCTAGTATCATTAATTAAGGGTAGTTCTTCAGTCAGAGAGTCAGACATGCTCAATTTCTCACGTAGGAGGGAGACATAGAAGACTGAATGAATCAGTGAATGTGTAGGTAAATTCTTTCAACAATTTGGTAAGGACCATTGTAGCGACATGCGAGTTTTTGAAAAGCCCTTTTAAAAATATGTTGCTGACGATAAGGTTGTAGTTTAAGGAATACCTAATCGCCTTTCTAAAATTCAATGTCACAACGCTTAACATTCACAACTTATTGCATGTGGTTGGAAACAGTTTGGAAATTAAGCTTGAGCTGGTGAAGCAGTTCATCTTGAGAAATAAGTCACTGGTCAACCTCATTAACAGGAGATGTGCCTTGATGAAAATATGGAATAGTGGGTGGAAGTTGTCCATATAGAGCCTGAAAAGGCGTCATTTTAATAGAAGAGTGATAAATGGTGTTGTACCAGAATTCAGCCTAAGAAAGTAAAGAGCTCCATCGACGAGGATGTTGGTGACCAAAGCAGTAAAGATATTATTCAATGCATTAGTTTACTTTTGATTGACCATCAGTTTGAAGATGATATGCATAACTTGTTTTGAGCTAAGTGCCATATAATTTAAAGAATTCCTGATACAAGTGATTGATAAAAATGGGATCTTGGTCACTAACAGTTGATTAGGGTATGTCATGGAGCTTAACCACATTATACATAAATTGCTCTGCCATTGTCTTGGTATATGGATGAGCGAAAGCTATAAAGTGAGCTGAATTACTGAGATGGTTGGCCACCACAAAAATAACACTATTACCATTAGAAATAGGTAAGCCTTCAATGAAATCCATTGAAATTTCTTCCCACACTTGACATGGGATAGACAAGGGTTGCAGTACAGTAAGTGAAAGGGGATCAGCTTTAACCCATTAACAGATATCACAGGAGGAGACATATTCAGTTACTAATTTATGCATCAAAGGCCAATAAAGTTATCAAGCAAGTTGCTTGAATGTTCTCTAAATTCCTAAATGACCATCAATCGGTGAATTATGAAACCCTTATAATAATTGATGAGTTATGTAAGACCTGAGTCGAATAACAACACGATTCTTGAAGTATAGAAGGCTGTCTTTCTAAGTGTAAGAACTATCAGGTGAATCTGATGCTAACTTGATAATTTTCTTCATATAAGGATTCTAAGGATAAAATACCTGAAGATTATCCCATAACAGAAGCTTATGAGCTAAAATAGTATTAAATGTAGGACTACCTGATTTTCGTAAAAGTGCATCATCGGCAGAGTTTTCCTTCCCAGGTTTGTAGATGATTTCATAGTCATATCCAGATAATTTAGAGACCCATTTCTATTGTTCGGGAGTGGTGATACATTGATCCAAAAGATATTTGAGGCTTTTCTTATCAGTTATGATGAAAACTTTTTGACCCATCAAATAAGGACTCTAGAGTTAACTGCTAGCATTTTTTTAGCATAAGTAGATCAAGCCTATTTGTTGACTCCTAAAGGTTGACTCATATAAGCTATAGGTTGGTCATTCTGCGTCAAGACAACTCCAATACCATCCCTTGAAGCATCTGTTTCCACCACAAAATTTTCCTTAAAGTTAGGTAATGCAAGACTCTGAGTTGATATTAAGGCCTATTTGAGGTTGAGAAAAGCTTGTTCTGCTTCACCTGACTAAGTAAATTGTCATTTCTTTAACAAATTAGTGAGTGGTCGAGCTAGAATGCCATAATTTTGAATAAATTTTCTATAGTATCCAGTAAATCCCAAGAAACCTCTCAATTCTGTTATAATGGTGGGCTTAGGCCAATCAAGCATGGCCTTGATTTTATTCTGGTCAATTTTAACGCCATTCAGTGTAATAATATGACCCAAATATTCAAGCTCCTATTGCCCGAAGGCACACTTTTTGAGTTTGACAGAAAAACAATATAGTCTCAAAATTTCAAATACCTGTTGGACATGATCATGGTGCAGAGTAAAAGGTTGACTGTATATTAATATATCATTAAAGAAAACTAGCACAAACTTACGAAGATGGATATGGAATATGGAATTCATCATTGCTTGAAAGGTAGAAGGGGCATTGTACAAGCCAAAAGGCATCACCAAATACTCATAGTGTTGTTTATGAGTACAAAAAGTAGTTTTGTGCACATTAGCAGCATGAACTCCAACTTGATGATATCCTGCTTTCAAATCTAATTTAGTAAAAAAAAATAGCTCCATGTAGTTCATCCAACATATCATCAACAGTAAGGATAAAAAAAAGATCCTTTATAGTAATAACATTGAGCGCTCGCTGTTCGTCTAGGTGACCAATATTATGGCTACTTGATTCCTCTCTTTTCAACACTAATATGTCAGCAATTTATCAGATGGAATCTTCAAACTATTAAAATTTGTCGGTGAAGCTGACCTACATTTTGTTTAAGCTATCTAGTACGTCACCCATGCTAAATTCTAGGTTTTCTATCCTTTCTTATTGTAGACATGACTCTAATACTAATTGTTATGGTCCAAGTCAGAACCTTAAGTAATTAAATGACAATTTCTCTTTAAGGCAAAAATAACCTTGATTTTGAAAACAAGAACACACATGTCTTTTTCATTGAGTTACAAGAGTTTAAATAGAAGATTATAATGATGGTTTACATACTTAAGAATAACTATTGGACAAGTTAAAATAACTACTATATAGGTGGAAGACATGCAAGTTGGTGGTTGATAAATGGTAGTGTAATCGTTGGTGTTATTGATAACTGATGCAGTTTCTTCAATTGTCTAAATAACTTATATTCTTCTTAGGTTGCCTTTTAAATATTCGAAGCGTAATAGTTAATTAAAAATTGCTAGTTAAGGTTTGTTCTTTGAGGTTATCCTATCTAGATTTTAAGAGATCTTGTGGGATTTTATTTAATTTCAAATTAGTGCACATAATCGATTAATTAAGATTTTTTAGTTCTTCTACTTTATTTATTTCTGGTTGTATGTGTATAAATAAACTTTAGTTGTGACAAAATGTAAGCAATTTTCATATTATCAATCTCTATTTCTTATAGAGTGTTCTTTACTTCTCAGCTTAAATTTTTTTCTCCTCTACTTGATATTTTCAACAGAAATAGAGTTGTTGTATGGTTTTAAGAGATGTCAAATCTTAGCCAAAACACGAATGAAAACTCTTGTAACGCTTAGCAGTGATTAAGAGCCATTGTGAGGATGAACTAGGCGCTGCAACTTGTTATAAAGGGGTTTTTCTTGAGAATGATTTTCAGAGAAAAAATCTATAATGCATAATGACACTCTTTTCTAAATAAACTAAAAACTAAGGAATAAATTGGTAATATCCCTCCTTAATAAGATATGTTTTTTGAAGTAGAATAGGCTAAGCTTATTTGTTATAACTTAGATTTCAAATAATGTCATACAAAAATTAAAAAGTGCCTAGAAATTTTTTTTATTTTAATAGCTTTTTTGTTGTTAGATAGTTAATAAGGGGTAAGTGGTTGCTAGTGTGTTGGACACATGTCTGCCATGATAGCAATGTTTTCAAAGTATGATGCTCATGTAAACACATTCTTTACCACTTGAGTATTTGTCTAATAGTGTTAGATACAATGTTAGTAATAAATACCTATTTGAACAAAATTTAAAAGTATAGATTGTGCATTAACATAAAAATGTTACATGTGCCAATTTGAGCTAGCTCCAATAATACAAACAATTTTAAAATATATATCTCTTTTATTATAATAAAAATAGAAATATTTCATTTAAAATGAGATAATATAAATTAAAAGTATAATAACTATTAAAATTAAAAATATAAATATAAAGGTTATTGTGTGGTTCATGTCCTAATGACTACAATACTATTTGGGGAAACTAAATAAAAGATAAAGATAACATGTAATAAAATATAAAAATTCAAGGCCATTTAATCAAAGTTGAGAATTAATAAAATATATACAATTTAGATCCTTTATAGGTGATCCACTGTGTATCCTATTAGCGTACTAAAAAAGACAAATAAAATTAAGGAAAATATATATTCCATACATAAAACTATAATCCATTTATTCATATATTCTTCCATTTTCTAGGTGCTTTTTCAAAACTTTGCTTGTAATTGAATTTTAATTGTTTTTATATTTTAAGTTCTACTATTTTAGTTTTATATTAGATTTAAAATTTTAAATCTCTTTAGAATTTAAAATTTTTAATTGTAGAAAGTCTAATATGAATTGTCCAAACATCAAGCTTTTTAAAAACATTGAAACAATCAAAGATAAATCACATATATTAAATATGACAACCCAAAACTTATTAGAAGAATTAATTTTGTAATTATTTAATTGTGCAATTATTATAAATAATTTAATTGGCAGTAAATTCTTCAAATTAGGTGATTAAAAATAAATTCCAAAAATAAGGTGATTTATTAAGATTTAAATATTTGACTAGCCATTGATTACCATTACACGTTCATATATACATCACCTTTATTAATTGGAAATCAAACTATTATTTTCAATTCCATATGGTATCAGAGCTACCACACTCCTGATATGTTCCTTTTATTCTCCTTTTTCTCTCTCTCAATTCCCTACATTCTTTATCAACAATAATGGCTTTTGAAGACATCTCTACATCTTTCACTAGTCATAGCATCATTCAAAATACTAAATCATCATTGGCTCCATTGGTAACATGTCTTGTTTCTCCATGGCTACCTAATAATGGAGCATTGTACCATATCACTGCAGACTTGAATAATTTTTCACTTCACTCTCCTTATGTAGGGTTTGATGATGTAATGGCTTGGGTCTTCACATTATCCATACTGGTTCTACAAGTCTTTCTACCCCAATTCGCATATTTAATTTATGTAATTAAATAATTACTAAATTAATTTCTTTAATATCCTAGTCCACCAAAAAATAATGCACGGTTGCGCGGTCCTTCACTGAAGCTGAATATCGTTATGTTGTTGCTATTGAGTTACATTAGATTTCTTCTCTTCTAACTGAGTTTGACATTTATATTCATGCTACTCCAGTTATCTATTGTGATAATATTGATGCAACTCATCTTTGTTCCAATATTGCCTTTCATTCATAGATGGAACATGTTGCATTGATTATCATTCATGTTGTATACATTAACTATTAATTTTTTTCATTTAAATGAATGTCATAATCAAATACTCGTCTAACAATTATATCCTTAAAAAAATATATGTAAATTATATTTAAATAATTTGTTTACACTACGAAGCAGGTGATTTATTAGAATTAAAATATTTGACTAGTTGTTTATTATGATTATACATATATATACACATCACCTTTATTCATTAGAAATCAAACCATTATTTTCAATTCCGTACAATATCAGAGCTACCACAATCCTAGTATGTTTCTTCTATTCTCCTTTTTTTTTTCTCTTACTCAAGAATGTGACATGCTTATAGGTTTAAAAAATGTCAATTTAGCATAATCAAACTTCCATATTTGTCTCTTAATATGTCTCAATCATTGATAAACTAAATTATAATGTTGATGCAATGAGAGAACTTGTTTAAAAGGGTACTGGATATGTCAAGGAATAACAAGAAAAGGAGATCCATGCCTTGGGTTTTAAATTGTTTACTATACTTGTTGACTATATATTTATTTTATGGTCAAGAAGGAATTAAACTCTAATGAATTTTCATATTAATCTTAATACATTGTATTATTAAAGAAATTTTATGTTTAAGCTACAAAGTAGGTCCATGCTCAATTTCTCATTTATTTTTTTTAAAACACATAGAACACATAGTAGAGAAAAAAATAAAGAGGCAAATTAAAGTCTAAATACACACCTACGTATATGTATATATATATATAGACATACAATACATGGGCGTTTGTGAGTCGTGACTTACCTTATGACGCTATCACTAACCATGACCAACAATTCTTGAGTCTTCAACTAATTTTCTAATATCTCTAGATGCATTTTTGTGTAAAATTCCATGGCGGTGGAAATTTTCCATCTCGGCCAAAGATCGACATTTTATTTGTAGTGTCTTGTGACTGTAATATTGCCATATCAATATTAAAATTAACTAAAACATTAAGTTATAAATTATGCAAATATTTTGATAAAAATTCAAGGATTTAAGGTACAAATTTACTTATAGTGTCAAAATATTTGCTAGAACGATGTTGCTTAGATTCACAATTCCAATCTACCAACAAAGGAGCAACTCAACATTTTCTAGCTACAATAGATCAAGTTTAGGGTTAATTTCCAAAAATCTGGACCTAATCTAATTTTAAAAAATTGAAAACCCAAACTAGTTTGAGTAAGTCTTAAAAATTAATTTTATTTTTGGCCTAATTGGCTTATTAATGAAATTAAACTAAACACAATACTGATCATACACAAATAAAGTAAAAATATATATATTTAATTAACATAAAATATTGCATATACACCAAATTAACATATATATCACGTTTCTTATTAAAATTAAAAATATATTATATATGACTATCTCGGGTTTAGACGGGCTTTTAATGTTAAACCAGAAGACGACTTGTCATGCTTTAAGAAAAAAATAGATAGCTATTCAGATCTTACATTACTTGGATCTTTTGGGGGAAATAACTAGGGTGAGTTTTAGAGAATTGACTTGTGTCGGTTTGATCAATTCAAACTTTGTAATTCTAAACCGTAAATGAATCACCACGTAAACAACTTAACAAGAGGTTAATGGAGTAAGAAAATTATAGCAAAATCAAAGAGAATTTATCAAAAATAGGGATTTTAAAGTTTAATTAAACCCTAAGGCATGATCTTTTTATATCAATTGCATTGATTAATTCATGTATTAAAAAGAGAAAATGATGAAGTAATCATAAGGAGAATGTATAAAATCCAAAAACTATGAAAGCGTAAGGGAATTTAACAAAGAAACTTATACCTCATCAACTTCTGTAACAACGTCGCAAGTGCCAATTTTACTTTCAATATCAGAAAGCATATCGCAAAATTCTTGTTGAGATGGAGAGTGTGACATCTTCAATTAGTAATCTTCACTTTTTTTGTCAAGGGGTTGGTGGGCAAGAAGACGAGGGCCCCTTTATATCGATATAAAAGATAAAATATTATTAACCTATCTAATAACCTAATTTAAAGTGTTACTACATTCCTACATAAAGAAGTATTTATCCCTTTTTTTTGGTAAAAAATCTCCTAAGGTTTTATAATTCAAATTGGTACTTGTATTTTTTATGTGTATATAAGTAACTGACTGAATGTCTTATCATTATTTGCGATTGAAGGTATATAAGTATATGCTTATGAACTTAGAATAATTTAGTGGAATTTAAAAATTTTTAAAAAAAGAAAAATTAAAGTCGTCCAATGAAAATATAAAATTAATGGGTTACAAGACAGATACAGATAGGAAGTTATTAACCTAAAGCGAATGTGGAGAGAGTTTGAATTAAATTACATAATCTCATATCCCTACCTAGCCCAACTCGAATTAAATGACATATGTATAGGATTAATTGGGCGAGTGAATGAATAGTTTAAATATTTCATAACTCTATTTTTATATTTAAAATTGAATAATTTATTATAATGAAAATTATTTAATTATTTAATTGTTTAAATGTATAATTCTTACTTTTTATAATATTTATTTTATCTTTTCTATTGAGTAGAGTATTTTTTTTTTATGTTGTCTTAAATTACATTGCATTTTAAGTTGTACTTAAGATTTTCTAATTAAGTTTTAGTTATTTATTTGAATATACTATGAGAAACATGTTTACCAATAATTGGAGTGAGTAGAAAGTAAAAAATTTTAGTCATGAGACAAATGACTAGTAAAGATGTGAGACGGATATAAGTTTACTTTTCCTTATTAGGGTATGTTGGGGTGAAAATACGTGCTCTATATCCACCCTATGCTCTATATGGCATTTTGAATTATTTTTAAATTTTTAAAACTCACTAGGGACCTAAATAAATAGAATTTTTGCATTTAAGGCTTATATGTAATTTAAAATAAAAAGGGACATGTGAGCTAATGTGTCCGGGGCATCAATCTGCATGTGCCATGTGGTAGACACATGGATAAGGTAAAGGTAACACTATGCGTATCGGTGGTGATTGGACGACCAGAAGGAATTCTCATTCGATCACATAGTGAGAAACACTTTCAGCCGAAGAGTGCGATTAGACGATCCAAGATCGTTCCTGCCCAAGTGAATTGAACTATTGTGGTCTTTTTCTACCTAAACATATCAGACAGTCTAAATGAACTTCCACTCGAATTTTGAATCAATACTCTAGATTTCCTTCTAACTAACCCGATTGTGCAATCTAGATTTTATGAAGTACAAATGGTCCATATCTGTGTTAGGTAGAATCCAACGGGCATGATTCAGGGAGATATGAAATGACAAAAATGGGTTCAATGAAACCCTAGATTAGACGATTGAGGTTTAAAAGGTCAAGGTCGAATGGCTACGTGTTGATTTCACACCTCAAAAGATGAAAATGCTTTCCTTTTGATCCAACATCCAGATCTTTAGAGATATTGATCATATGGCCCATTCCTAGGGTATAAAAATAAACCCTAGATTGGTCTCCCCATTTTGCGAGAGAGCTGCTGCTGAAAAGAGAGAGAGAGTAACAGAAGAGATCGAGCAAAAGAAGGAGAGACTGTTTGAGGAAATTTCTAATGCAATGTCGCCACGAAAGAGTGATGAATCAGGTGTTAAGAGAGGGAAGCAGTGCTGACCTTTCGTGCCTATATAAAGTAGAACACAAGTAACTTCCTTTTCTTTCTTCTCTATTTATCCCTTTAATGTAACTCTCTCTCCCTTGTACACGAATGTAAGGTGAGACAAGCCACTTACTAAAATGGGTGAATGGGGGAAGCCTTTTGAAAATAGAGACCACTCCCAAACCAATAAGCTCATAAACCTACAATCATGTAAATCATTTATTTGGCTTAGTCTATTTAATCTTTCTACTTATTTAGTTTAAAACAAATGCTTAGAGTAGGTTAGTTTAGGAAAACCATAAGTTAAAGTGCTTAGGAATCCTGAGTCTGGGTGTTAAACCATGATTCAAGAGAATTTAACATGAGTCAAATTCATGAAAAGTTGTGCAAGTACTTCTGTTTCTCTAACTCGAATCAACTTTAGGATTTCCTTTATGGATTTTTGGTTAACCTCGATGTTGGAAGTTTGATGTGGTGGAAGTACACGTGAGTCACTAGGAACAGGCTTGGGCACTATCTACGCAGTGCAAACCACCAAGATAGAGCCCTAGCTTATTGTTTTCCAGCATGTTTGGGTAGATTAAAAATTCCTTGATTTCCATTTGTTAATTCCATTGCATGTTGATATTTTATTGTGTGAAATTCAATTTGTGTTTGCATATTTTATTGCATGTGGCTATTTGGATTAATAATGTGAAAGGTAAACTTTAAATATACACTAATGAAATTAAAATGCAGTAAATAAATTAATTGAGTAAGTGAACGACTAAGGAGATAGTAATTAGGTTAAGCTTGAGAGATTAATAAAACACGGTGACTTATTGTGGTTTAGTAAATAAATTTTTAAATATGCTTCGAAAGAGAATTTTTCTTAAAAATTAAGATAATTTTATCTTGATGGTCAAGGGAAGAATGTCAATACAAGAAAAATTTGTAAAGTTAAATGGATTTGAATAAATTAAATAGTTTATCTAAATCTTAAAATAGAGAATCTTGCTTGATAAAAATAGAGTTAGGGCTAATTAAGGCTACAATTACATAAATGGACATAATTAAAGGAAAAATGTAAGTTAGTTAGTCTTAAGATAAATTAACTTGGCAAAATTTTAAGAGGAGAATTATTATAGGGATTATACAAACAATATATTAAGAATAGTCAAGAAAAATAAACTAAGATTCGTTCAACATGCATCAAGGAATGGGGGTTGTGCATTTGATTTACATTCAACGAGTTTATGGTGAACCCATCTCATGGACAGAAATTTAGACCCATTACAGACTTGGATGGGTATGCATGTTTTTATTTTGATTGGGATCATCTAGTGAAGTACTATTACGATCATGTTATTTATTTTTTACTTGTGTCTATTCAGCTTGTACATGTAGTGCAGGAATCCATTTGCCACTCCTTGATAATGGTATAAATGTCATTGCACGGTGAAACTAAAATATAAATTGTTTAAATAATTTTGTTGTAAATATTATATATATGTGTATGCAGATATAATTATAATACATAATTAGCTATGTTTCATCAATAGTCAACGAATATTTTGATAAATCCCCATTTTAGTTTTACTTCAAAGTCAATTTACTTCACGTAAAAGAAAAAGAAAAAGTTTATAGTCAAACCCAAGTTAAAACCCCAAACCCAAATTTATGTTCAAATTCTTTAAAAACCCAAATATGAGCCCACTTCAATCCAAAAGTAACCCCAACTCAGCCTGGCTCTTGATTTTCACAGGCTAGGCTTGCGAATAAAGAAGTTCGAATAGATCCAGCCCAAGCCATCTATCCCATTTAAATAATCTTCTTCAAAATGTCACTATTTTGGGGAGGCATTTTAACCCGAAAATGGTGACGTTTGGCTTAATTCTTTAAATTTCTCCATTCTGCTTCCAGAGATTAGATGATTAGGTTTTTGAATTTATTTATTTATTTATTTTTAATGAAACTCTCTTTAATTTTTCTGTAAAGAGGTTTTATGTCAAAAATGGAATCATGGCATCTTGCACGGGAAACGAATTTTGTATATAATCTTATTGAAATGGTAGCATGACATGAAACTGGTTCGATGCCAAAATAGTTTGAAGCTCAACGAATGATGATGATGACGAGGCTTAAAGAATAAGCTTAAGACTTAAGAATAAAAAGATTAATTATGAGAATGTGGATTTAGATTCGATAAATGCAATATTTATTTTATACATTTTCACTTTTGATAGGATGAAATGAATTGAAACTTTTTCTTTAGGTAAAAGGAACACATTCTTGCTTCAGATTGTCAAGTACGAGACTGAATTAAATAGAAATCAGATTTCTTGTAATAAGTCTATTTTAAATTTTTAGCATTTTCTTTAGATAAATATAATACTATTGAGTAAAAATTCACCAAAGACCTAAAATTATCTTGAACTTAGAATATTGTTTGATACAATATGCTTTTAAAATTGGATTTGTATAAAAGGGATTGAACAAAAAAATAAAAGAATAAATGTGAATGTGCAAAAAGAATAATTCACTAAAAAAAGAATTAATTCTCTTCACTTTGAATTGTACTTGATGAATGAATTCAATTTGTCAGTAATCATTTGTCAATAATCAACCAAGTAGGATGATAACTATTTGGTGTCTCTTTTTTCATAATTGCCATCACAATTGTAATCATTAATTATTATCATTATCATCATTATTTAGTTACTTATTTTTTTTTCATATATATAATTACTTACTTATTACTAAGACTATTATTACTAACTTATTATAATTATATTATTATTTATTTATTATTTCATGCTAATTTATCACTATATTACATATATATTTTTTATCACCATTATTACAGCCTCTTTTTTGTTTTTTTTATCCTATACCTCTCTTCCCTTTATTATTGTTATTACTATAATTATTATTGGTGTTATAAAGTAACATTATTGTCCACTTTACAATTATTATTTAAATATTACTATATATTCCCTTATCTATTACCCTTATGTTTAGTGTTCCCCCTTATTATTACGACTAACATGTTTAGTATCATTATTTTTCATTTTCTTTTTAATTATTTGTTTTCTTTTTCTCTCTTTCTTTTTTCCTTTTAATGTATCTAAGGCCATGTCCTCAAGGTTCAGTCTGTAAATATTAATTATTAATTTTTTCATATAAATAAATGTCATAATCAAATACTCATCTAACAATTAGATCCTTAAAACATATATGTAAATTATATTTAAATAATTCGACTACACTACAGAACTGGTGAACTGCACCTTCTAACATTGTATTATATGATCATAGAATCTCTAAATACATAACCAATGAAACAATTAGCATATGATTTTACCTTTAATAGGATTGGTGATAATTCTGTTAATCTAAATTTCTTTAGAAGATTAAAAAATTTAAAATGAAAATAAAAATTTCTATTCTTTTTGTGGTGTGTCATTAATTTAATATGGAAGAACAACACACATTAGCATTCACTTTCATTTTATATGAGAACTAATGGCAAAAGATATCATTGTTATGAAGTTTTGCAACAAAAATGGACGAATGGCAAATATATTCACAAAAGCTCTTCTATGGCAGAAAATTATTTCATACAGGACGCAACTTTATAACGGCCCCAGAAATCCAAAAGGAAATATATAATAATTTAAGTGCGGAAGCGAAATAAAAGGTTAAGGTTTACATCCCTTACACAATAACTGAAAAGTACTAAACAAACATCAAGAAATGAATTCTCTGAAAGAAACACGAGAAATGAGAAAAGTAAAGGAAAATATAAAGTATCTAGCATCTACTCGCAATCTTCTTGTGGATCGGGCTTGGGAACCAGGACCTCTTGATCTGAAATGGTTAAATAAAGGATGAGCTGCACTACCCCAGTAAGGACATCACACTATATCACTGGCACAGAAGTAAAGGTTGGTAGAAAATTAAAAATAACTAATGGAGCACTAAATTTAAACCAATACATTTATTAAAAATAAAACCATTTACCATTCACTTATCACTGGGGAATTTATGAAAACAAATTATGGAAGAAATACTATCGTACAGATCATAACTTCTTACACGATCAACAACATAAAATATATCATAAATTCACATTCATTAACAATAAACTAAATCATAACTATTTCTCATTTCATCAGCCTACTAGTATCCACAGGAATTTATAAGGGTATCCTTGCTACACGTGAATCATTTCCCTTAACAATCTTAAAGGTACCATGCAACACGTACAAATAACGTTAAGTAAAGTCTTTCTAGAAGTAATTTAAAATCTTTCTTGAGCATAGACAATAGCTCATTGAACCTTTTGCTTTGATTTTACTTGTACCTCTAAAAAAGAAATAATCTAAAATAAAAAATCAGTCATACAACTAGATTGTGATTTCATTAATAAAAAGACATCAAACACAAACTTAATCTAACTAGTAATTTTTTTTCTTAACAATAATTAGATATTTGGTATTGAACTGTAATAGTCATACATTATGGTTTTCCTATGCATAGGTCTTAGTAAATCTGAGAAGGAAAAAAATATTTATAAGTTTGATAATGAATAAGTAATATTTCATTTGTTGGTTGTTACTAATACTTATGCATATACAAAATAAGAAACTCAATTTTAGAATTGGTATTAAGTATTATTACAACAAAAATTAAAAATAACGTGCACAAAACATATTTTAACATAGAAAAAATTTTCTCAAGTATAAAGTATGGCTTTATTTAACCTTAATGACACGAATAACAAAATTCGAAGTTTTTAATTATCATAGAACATTATCTTACTAGTTGTACTACTTAGCAGCTAAGCTTTAAAAGGCTTGGGGGGGATTGTATGCTCCCTTACTCAAGATTGTTATCAGTTCATCTAGTAAAACTAAATTTGCAATAAGTTCGTCCAATAAAAATTGTAAAAAGTTCTACTTTATTGTTAAAAATATGAGCAAAATTAGTTTACATTTATATCAAACTTGTAAAATCATGACAGAATTTTAAATACTGATTGAGAAATTGAATATTAACACAATTGAAGTGAAGTAAATATAATGCTAAAAGTAGATAAAATGTAATTAATGCTTAATTTTTTAAAGGAGAAAAAAGGTATGTTTTAAGGAGAGACTTCTTTTAGTGTTATGTGAAATAAAATATAACAACTCACCTCTTCTTCATTTGCTACTTCTGGGGGTAATTTGTTTAGATCAAAATCATGCTTGAAAGGTTGATGATCATCAACAACCTCTTCATTTGCAATTTTCATTGTACTTGGGTACACTAGCTTCTCTTTCCGTTTAGATCACCTGTAATGTGTTTAGATCGAAACAATATGAATATAAAGCTATTTTCTTTCAAAAGATTTTAGTAGTTATATTACTTTATTGAATGTAACCTATGTTAATATTTAGATTTTAAAATTTATAGGAAAAGTTAATATGAATTTTAAAGTCTATTGGAGAAATTCTTTAACGACTTAAGACTTACAATAACATGACTGTTTAAGTGAACTTTGTAATCCCATTTTCTGTGTCTATATTAAGGGGCATAATGATTCCAAAATGACCAACTAGTTTACAATCTTGGGTGATAAGAAAGTTAAAGACACACCTTGTGGTAAGGCTTATTAGGTAGGACAAAGGTAACATCATTGGTAAGATTATGTCAAAATAAAACTCATTCAAACAAGAATATGAAAAATCAAGTAAAGATGAGAAATCATTTAAATATATAATGGAATGCATGATATAAAGAAATAGGAAAAGAAATAGAAGTAAATTAAAGATCTAGGTTGTAGATCTTCATAAAAAGTTTTAAAGCAAATTATATTTTTAACCATTGTGTTCTAGTCTTGTTGTAATTCAAATCATATATATTTTCTAATAAGAATATTTTTATGTGTTTGGTCCTCTAAACAAGAATACATGAAATTTTAATGTTAAATAAATCAAAATTAGGGAAAAAAAATATAAAAGCCTAAGAAACTAATTATGTTATATAAAATAGTGCACAACAAATAGAGAAATGAAATGGTTATAAAAGAAATTGCAAGAGTTTGAATTATAGTTGGGTCAAACTATTTATTTCGAAATTGTAAGTTATCCATAATTTTATTCAAGACAAAAACATAAATATGGACTACAATAGATCGAGTTTGGGGCGAATATCCCAAAATCCAAACCTGATTTACTTTTAAAAAATTGAAAACCCATACAAGTCGGAGTAAGTTTTAAAAATTAATTTTATTTTCGGCCTAATCAGGTTATTGATTAAATCAAACTAGACTCAATATCGATCATATATAAATAAAGTAAAAAATATATATAGTTAATTAACATAAAATATTATATATACACCAAATTAACGTATATATCACATTTCTTATTAAAATTAAAAATATATTATATATGCCTATCTCAGGTTTAGATGGGCTTTTAATATCAAACTAGAAGAGGACTCATCGTGCTTTAAGAAAGAAAAATAAATAGATATTTAGATCCTACATGCCTTGGATCTTTTGGGAGAAATAACTAGGGTGACTCTCAGAGAATTGGCTCGGGTCAGTTTGGTCAATTTAAACTTCCAAATTCTTAATGATAAAGGAATTACCACATAAACGACTTAACAAGACGTCAATGGAGTAAGAAAATTAAAGGAAAATCAAAGAGAATATATAAAAAAAAGGGAATTTGAAGTTTAATTAAACCCTAAGGCATGATATTTTTATATCAATCGCATCAATCAATTCATGTATCAAAAAGAGAAAATGATGAATTAATCATTAGAAGAATGTATATGTAATACCTGAGCCAAGAATTTATCCCAGGATTAATTTTAAAATTTTAAAATTTTAAAAATACATAAAAATATAATTTTGAAATTAATAAATTTTTATTTAATGTGAAATTAGAAAAAAAAAAGATTAAGCATGAAATTGAAAAAGAATTTGGGAAAAAGGGGTAAAAATTTGGGTTCGGATGGTATTTTTGAAAGAAAAATCAGAAATTGAGAGTCAAAATAAAATTAAAGAAAATTACGCCACGTAGGACTGCCCAATCAGCAGTCCTGACAAATTGGAGCGTGCCGCGTGGCAAGGCGCGCTGACTCGATTCCACGCGGGAGGCTATGCTGGCAATCCGCGTGCCAGCGATCGGACGGCCTGGATATGATTCCGCGTTCGTGGATGGTTCGGATCCCTTCCCTCCTCAAGTGCGATTGGACGGTCGTGATCAAACACAATGAACGGTCTAGATTCTTTCTCTCTTTAAATGTGATCGTACGGTCGAGATCAAATTATGGTGAACGGTTTAGATTTATTTTCTCTTTAAACGTGATCGAACAGTCGAGATTAAACACGATAAACGGCCAAGATTTAAGGGAGATGGGTATAAGTATCTCGCATCACACTGAATCCAAACCCTAGCTGCTAACTTGTCGCCAAAGAAGAAGAACTAGTAGTTGGAGAAGGGAGCCGACAGTCGCCCTCTGCCGCGCCGGAGCCACCTTTAACTTCCAAAAATAGTAAAAATTTTCTTATCCGTTTGGAATTCGATTTCGAACACCTCCATGGCCAAATTGGAGTAAAAGAAATGGTGGATGAGTAAAAAACTGCGGTCAAAGCCCGGCGGCGGCGCTGCTGGCGAAACCCAAAACTGCCTCCGATGAGCCCCCTCCCGTTTCTTATTTCGTGCAATTTTTCTACCATTGTGTTCACCATTCTATTTTTTATAGGTTGATCAAAGAAAAATACCCAACCGCGAATGTGAACCGGCGGAGCCACTCCCAGTAAGTTTTTATTTTTTGACTTTTTTTTGCCAACTGAGGCCCCCTAACATGCTTTCTTGTAAGGATGGGTATAAAACTTGTCTAAGCTGGCCAAAACTTGCCAAAAAAGGCCAGACCGAGGCAAACTACCACCACGAGCGGTGGTGTTGTCACTGGAAAACGGTGGTGCCACCGTGCCAGAATTCCAAAATTGGCCGAAAAAGATTTTTAAAACTTATTTTGGATTTTTTGGGGTATTTTTAGGTATGTGAAGCATGTTTTAATCTCCACAGAAAAATTTAAGAAATCGCGGGATCGTCAGTAATTGTAGCTAAAAGTTTGATATTTTGAACATCGATCCGGGTAAGAATCCCTCACCTTATTCTCTGTTATAGAATTGAAGCTTAATAATCAATAATATGGTATTTTGGTGTAGTTTAAAAAACTTTACGAATAATTACAGGTTACTAATGGAGCTGAAACCAGTTAGTCATTTATTTGTTGTCCTATTTAACTGATTGTTGAATTTACAGCTTTAAATGCATGATGATATACTAGAATGGTTAAACGATTCAGTTGTGCTTCCTTAATATATATATTGCTTGTCTTGCGTAATTTACAGTTGATTTGTAAAATTAGAAATTAATATGCAAACGGAAAATTGATTGGTCACATGAATTAATGAATAGTAGTGTTATTGGATATCCTAAGAGATGGTGAACAGACCGGGTACATAGAGAACCCTACCGTGAATGTTGCCTCATACTGGACGAGGTATCGAGGAATGGTATTTTTGGCGCTCATACCGGACAGGGTATAGGGACGGTCTGCTTCACCCTCATGCCGGACGGGATATTGAGGAATAGTATTTTTAGTGCTCTTACCAGACGAGGTATGGGGATAGCTGGTTAGTTGACAATGTTGAGTATTTGTTCACGTGTAGTGGAACATCTTTTGGGCCCTCAGGAATACCAATAGGAAAATAAAAAGGAAAAGTGGTTGTTATTGCTCACTTGAAAATGAGATTGGAATTTTATTCAAATTATTGTCTCTATAAGTCGATTTTGAAAATCTTACAACGGTAAAAATATGCAATAAATGGTTTTTCCTTATGAAAAATGAATTTATTTAAATCAAGAACTCCATTGGTTGTTTTGTGATTTTTATCAACCTTCAGTTTCTGTATCAGTGAGTAGTATGATATTTTTACTAGGTTAGTGTAGCTCACCCTTTCATTAACTATTTCATATCTAGAGGACCAAGATCCATATCCCAATCAATAAGAGGGTTGTGAATAAGTTCACCACCTGGACTCCCTTAAAAAGCGGGTGAAAGTCGTCCTAGAATACTTAGCATATTGTCTTTTATTTATTTCCTTTATTTTATTTGTTCTTTTAGAAGGGTCGTTCTTGTAGCTCTATTGGGCATTCTAAATTATTGTGTAAGGAATGTAAACCCTAAACTTTATTATTTCGCTTCTGCATTTAATTCATGACTTTATTTCCTTTTAAGTCGCGGGTCTTTACAGTATAAAATTGAAAAACTATGAAAGTGTAAGTGAATTTCATCATATAAACTTTTACCTTGTCAGCTTTTGTAACAATGTCACCAATGCTGATTCCACTTTTAATTTTAGAAAGCATATCATGAAATTCTTGTTGAGATGGAGAATGAGACATCTTCAATTGAGAGTCAAAGAATTAGGAACGATCTATTGCTGGTAATCTTCACTTTGTTTGTCAAGGGGTTGGTGGGCAAGAAGATAAGAGCCCCTAAATATAGGTGTGAAAGATAAAATATTATTAACCTACCTAATAACTTAATTTACTACATCCGTACATAAAGAAGTATTTATCCCTTTTTTTGGTAAAAAATATCCTCAGGTTTTATAATTCAAATTGGTACTGGTATTTTTTATGTTAATGCAACACATATCCTGAAAAAATGAGAATATATTATATTTTCTAAAACATTTAATGTTGAAAAAATTATTACAGATTTTCTACTTGTAATCAAGGGTCATCAAGATATATAGATGATACTAACATTACAAACTGACTAGATGTCTTACAATTATTAACAATTGAAGGTATATAAGTATATGCTTATGAACTTAGAATAATTTAGTGGAATTTAAAAAATTTTAACTAAAAAATAAAAATTTAGTTCGTCGAGTGAAAACCTATAATTAATGGGTTACAAGACGGACACAGATAGGAAGTTATAAACCCAAAACAGGTGTGGAGTGAGTTTGAATTAAATGACATAACATCATATCCCTACTAACCCACCTCGAATTAAATGACATATGCATAGGATTAATTGAGCAAGTGAATGAATAGTTTACATATTTCATATCTATATTTTTATATTTAAAATTGAACAATTTATTATAATGAAAATTATTTAATTTTTATATTTATAATATTTATTTTGTCTTTGTTATTGAGTGCGATCAGACGATCCAAGATTGCTTCTGCCGAAGTGAGTCAAATGATTGTGGTCATTTTCCACCGAAACATATTAGATAGTCTGGATTAACTCCCACTCGAATTTTGAATTAGCAATCGAGATTTCCTTCTACTTAACCCAATTGTGCGATCTAAATTTTATGAAGTACAAACGGTCAATATTATGTTAGGTAAAACCCAACAGCCATGATCTAAGGAGATGTGAAATAACGAAAAAGGGTTTGATGAAAACCTAGATTGGACTAGTGAGGTTCAAAGGGTCAAGGTCGAATAGCTAGGGGTTGATTTTGCCCTAAAAAGATGAAAATGCCACCCTTCTGATTCGATAGCCCAGATCTTTTGATAGATTGATTGTATGGCCCATTCGTAAGGTATAAAAATAAACTCTAGATCAATCTCCCCATTTGGGAGAGAGTTTCTGCTAAAAAGAGAGAGAAAGAGAGTGAGTGAGTGAGAGAAGAGATTGAGTAAAAGAGGGAGAGAGTGTTTGAGGTAATTCTGGTGTAATGTCATCACAAAAGAGGAATGAATCGGGTGTTAAGAGATGGAAGGAGCACCGACATTTCAGGCCCCTATGAAGAAGAACACAGGTAACTTCTTTTTCTTTAATCTCTATTTATCCCTTTAGGATAACTCTCTCCCTTGTACACGAATAAAGAACGACATAAGCCACTTATCAAAATAGGTGAATGGCGATGGCTTATCAAAAATAGAGACCATTCCCAAACCGATACGTTCAGAAACCTACAACCATGTAAATTATTTATTTAGTTTAGTCCATTTAATATGTCTACTTATTTAGTTTAGGCAAATGCTTTTAGTAGGTTAGTTTAGGAAAACCATAAGTTGAAATGCTTAGGAATCCTGAGTCTGGGTGTTAAACTAGGATTCAAGGGCATTTAACGTGAATCAAATTCTCAAAAAGTTGTGTAAGTACTTATGCTTCTCTAACCCAAAGTGACTTTAGGATTTCTTTTATCGATTTTTGGTTAACCTCAATGTTGGAAGTTTGATGTGCTGCAGATACACGTGAGTTGCTACGAATAGGGCATGGGTACTGTCCATGCGGTGCAAACTATCGAGACAGAGCCCTAGCCTATTGTTTTCTAGCATGTTTTGGTGATTAAAAATTCCTTGATTTCCATTTGTTAATTCCATCGCATGTTGATATTCTATTGATGCAACTCATCTTTATTCCAATCTTGTCTTTCATTCATCGATGAAACATGTTACAATTGATTATTCTTTTATTTGGGATCAAGTACAAAGTGTCTGTCACTCATGTGTCTCTAAGAGATCAATTAACAGATGTCTTAACTAATCCTCTTCCACGCACTCACTTTCAACTTTTGAAGACCAATATTGGACTCTTCACAGGAGTTCTATCTTGAGGGGGCATATTAGAGGAATTAATTAAGTAATTATTTAATTTTGTAATTACTGTAAGTAATTTGATTGATAATAAATCCTACAAATTAGATTATTTATTAGAAAGAATATTTGATTAACCGATAATTATGATTGTACTTGTATATATAACCCACTTTTATTCTATGGAAATCAAGTCATTACTTTTAATTCCATAAAATCATAAGTTATTAAATTGTAATTTATGCTTCAATTAAAAAGTACATGAAACTAGTAATTATTTATCACGAAACACATGGACCAAGCTTTTCATAAACACACATAAAAGATATCTATATCTATATATATATATTATATTATATTATATATAGATAATTTATATCTAATTTCTGCCCAAATCATTCTTTTTCATGGAATATATGTTTAATAAAATTGGCATTTACTACGATTAATTTATAATATGTCAACCTCAGGTCACATACGTCTCAAAAGCATTTGTTTTTGAACTCTCAGGGACATAAAAGGTGCAAAGACACAAGTACAAATAAAGTTAAATAAAGTATTTAAATAAGTAATTTAAAATCTTTCTTGAGCATAGATAACAACTTGTTGAACCCTTTTTCTTGACTTTCGCTTGTGCTTGTGGAAAAGAAGTAATTTAAAATAAAAAATCAGTCATATAACTAGATTGTGATTTTATTAATAAAAAGACATCAAACACAAACTTAAAACTTTAATCTAACTAGTAATTTTTTTTTCTAGCAATAATTAGATATTTGGTATCCAGCTGAAATCATCATACGTCATGGTTTTACTATGCATATGTCTTAGTAAATTTGAGAAGGGAAAAAATATTTATAAGTTTGATAGTGAATAACTAATATTTCGTTAATTGGTTGTTACTGATACTAATGCATATAGAAAATAAGAAACTCAATTTTTGAATTGGTATTAAGTATTTTTACAACAAAAATTAAATATAACGTGCACAAAACATATTTTTACATAGAAAAATTTTCTCAAGTATAAAGTAAGACATTATTTAACCTTAATGACACGAGAAACAAAATTTTAAGTTTTTAAGTATCATAGAACATTAGTTTACTAGTTTTACGACTTTGTAGCCATGATTTAAAAGGGCTAGGGGGAATTGCACGCTCTCTTACTCAAGAATGACATATGCTTATAGGTTTTAAAAATGTTAATTTAGCATAATCAAACTTCCAATTTTGTCTCATAATATGTCTCAATCTTGGATAAACTAAATTATGAAGTTGATGTAATTATAGAAGTTGTTTAAAAGGGTATTGGATATGTTAAAGAATAACCAGAAAAGGAGATCAATGCCTTGGGTTTGAAATTGTTTACTATACTTATTGACTATATATTGATTTTATGGTCAAGAAGGAATTAAAGTCCAATGAATTTTTATATTAATCTTAATACATAGAATTATCAATGAAATTTTATGTTTAAGCTACAAAGTAGGTCCATGTTAAATTTCTCATTTATTCTAAAAAACATAGATCACATAGTAAAGAAAAAAATAGAGAGCCAAATTAAAGTCTAAATACACACGCACATATATGAATATATATATTCATATACGATATATGGGCGTTTGTTAGTCGTGACTTACCTTATGACACTATCACCGACCATGACAAGTCTTTCTTGAGTCTTCAACTCATTTTCTAGTATCTCTTGATGCATTTTCGGGTAAAATTCCATGGCGTTGAAAATTTTCCACGTCAGCCAAAGATTGGCGTCTTATTTGTAGTTTCTTGCAACTGTAATACTGCCATATCAATATTAAACTTAACTAAAAAATTAAGTTATAAATTATGCAAATATTTGATAAAAATTTGGGGATTTAAGGTACAAATTTATTTACGGTGTCAAAATGTTTGTTAGAAGGATGTTGCCTTGATTCAACATTCCACTATACCAACAACGGAGCAACTCTGAATTTTATTGCTACTATAGGATGCAATTCCCGCACAGGTTGAGCAGCCACTTCATTAGAAACCTCCTGCACTATAGGATGCAATTCTTCTTCTATAGGTTGAGCAGCCACTTTGTTACCAACCTAATTAATTATACAACGTTTAATGATTAGTGGAGGGATTTATTAGGTGAAACATAAATTAGGAATTCTTTTTCTTTCCTTAAATTAATGATTCATAAAATGATTCACTTCATAAAATAATAAAACTAAATTTGCTCTAAATTCGTCCAATAAAA
Organism: Carica papaya; assembly: GCF_054855325.1. Taxonomy (NCBI): domain Eukaryota; kingdom Viridiplantae; phylum Streptophyta; class Magnoliopsida; order Brassicales; family Caricaceae; genus Carica; species Carica papaya. Next base: position 11,515,741 of record NC_142313.1, on the reverse strand, counting down.
ATTGTAAAAAGTTCTACTTTATAGGAGCAAAATTAGTTTACATATATCAAACATATAATTATGACAGAATTTTAAGTACTAATAGAGAAATTGAATATTAATACAATAGAAGTGAACTAAATATAATGCTAAAAGTAGATAAAATATAACTAAAGCTTAATTTTTTAAAGGAGAAAAAATGTCTGCTTTAAGGAGAGCCTTCTCTTAATGTTATTTGAATCACTATTGTTTGTTAGTGAAATGAAATATAACAACTCACTTCTTCTTCATTTGCTACTTTTAGGGGTAATGTGTTTTGATCAAAATCATGCTTGGAAGGTTGATAATCATCAACAGCCTCTTCACTTGCAATGTTTGTTGTACCTGGGTCTGCTAGCTTCTATTTCTGTTTAGATCACTTGTAATGTGTTTAGATTGAAACAATATGAATATAAAGCTATTTTTTTATTTTATTTTTGGCCTACTGGGGTTATTGATGAAATTTAACTAGACACAATACCAATCATATATAAATAAAGCGAAAATATATATATATTTAATTAACATAAAATATTGTATATACACCAAATTAATGTATATATCACATTTCTTATTAAAATATAAAATATCAAAACTGAAGATGACTCGTCATGTTTTAAGAAAAAAATAGATAAATATTCAGATCCTATATGCCTTGGATGTTTTGGGCGAAATAACTTGGGTGAGTTTTGGAGAATTGGCTCGGGTAAGTTTGGTCAATTCAAAATGCGCAATTCTTAACCATAAAGGAATTACCAACATAAAAAACTTAACAAGACATTAATGGAATAAAAAAATTATAGGAAAATCAAAAAGAATTTATCAAAAAAAGGGAATTTAAAGTTTATTTAAACCCTAAGGCATGATCTTTTTATATCAATATCACCGATCAATTCATATATTAAAAAGAGAAAATGATGAATTAATCATAAGGAGAACATATAAAATTGAAAAACTATTGAGTTGTTAGGGAATTTCATAAGAGAAACTTATACTTCGTCAACTTCTGTAACAACATCGTCGTGTCAATTTTAGAAGGCATATCGCGAAACGTAGTCTTCACTTTGTTTGTCAAGGGGTCGGTGAGTAAGAAGGCGAGGGCCCCTTTATATATGTATAAAGGATAAAATATTATTGACCTACCTAAACACCTACTTTAAAGCGTTACAGCATCCGAACATAAAAAAGTATTTATCCATTTTTTTTGGTAAAAAATGTCCTCAAGTTTTATAATTCAAATCGGTACTTGTGCTTTTTATGTGTATATAAGTAACTAGCTAATGCAACACATATATTCTAAAAAGGTGAGAATATATTACATTTTTTAAAACATTTAATGGTGAAAAAAATTGTTATAAATTTTTTACTTGTAATGAAGGGTCATCAAGATATAAAGATGATACAAATATTATGAACTCACTAGACGTCTGACCATTATTAACAATTGAAGGTATAAAAGTATGTGTTTATGAACTTAGAATAATTTAGTGGAATTTAAAATTTTTTAAATCAAAAATTAAAATGAAGGTCGTCGAGTGAAAACCTATAATTAATGGGTTACAAGACGGATACAGATAGGAAGTTATAAACCCAAAATGAGTGTGAAGTGACTCTAAATTAAATTACATAATGTCATATCCCTACCTAATCCACCTCGAATTAAACGACATATGTAACGGCCCCGGAAATTTAAATGAAGATGTATGTATTAAAAATTTTAAATGCGGAAGCGAAATAAAAATTCTGATTAACATCCCTTACACAATAACAATAAACGTATTCAACGTATGAAAGAATAAACTAATTAAAAGAAATACTCGAAATAAAAAATTATAAATAGAACTATAAAATCTTTAGGTGTCTAATTCGCCGTCTTCCTGCGGAACGAGCTCGGGAACCACGTCTTCCTGATCTGAAATGGTTAAGTAAGGAATGAGTTACACTAGCCCAGTAAAGACATCTCACAATCTCACTGCCACAAAAGTAAAGATTGGTAGAAAACAAAAACGACCAATGGAGCATGATTTATAACAAACTCATTTATTAATGATAAAAACCTTTACTGTCCACTTACCTCGGTGAGACTCGTGAAAATAACATATGAAAACAATAACATTATAACCATCATAAAATCATGTACACTTTGTAACATAACACATGTTATACTTTTGAACTTCAATAATCAGACAATAAATTTCCTCTTTTACCAGCCTACTAGTATCCATGGGGATCCATAGGGGGTCCCCGCTACACGTGAACCACTAACATTAATAACCTGATCACAGGGCCGTCCCCTTACCCCATCCGGTATGAGCACCAAAACCACAAACCTCAATACCCCGTCCGATATGAGGGTGAAACGGGACGTCCCCATACCCCGTCCGGTATGGGCACCAAAATGCATAAGGTCTCCATACCCCGTCCGATATGAGAGACTATATTCCCGGTAGGGTTCCCTATGGACCCGGTCCGTCCACCATCTCCCAGGATATCTAGTGAGACTGTAGACATTATCCATTATCAATTCACATACCTTTTTACCATTTTTCTTAATCTCAATTATCCAATCAAACACAAACACGTAAACCAGTAATGGACACCAAACAAGGCAACACAACATCGGGTTCACAATAATTCAAAGCATAATAAATGAAACCGTGATTCATGTCTACAAAACCATAGAATAAACACATCAGGCACCATACTACATTCAAAACTGCAAAATAAATCAAACAACACCTTATCAAAAATATATCAAATTCGGGCTCCATTGGCAACCTTAATCAATTATACTTATCTATTAAGTCATAAAATACCGTTTTATCATTTATTAGGCTTTAATGCTGTGATAGGAAATAGGGTAAGAGATCCTTACTTGTTTCGGGGTCTGAAATCGGCTCTACAATGCGCCTACGGGCTGTCCCTAAATTCCCTGAATTTTTTCTGTGAAACTGAAATGCACTACTGGTACCTGTACATGTCCCAAAAAACCCCAAATCAGACCTAGGGCCCCTTTTCGACCAATATCAGAATTTCGGCACGGCAGCTCCGCCGTGCTCCGGTGTCGGCAATGCCGCGGTGGCAGAGATCCACCTTAGGTTAGCCATTTTTGACCAAATTCAGCCAAACTTGTATTGGTTCCTGTGATAAAACAACCCTAGGGCCCTCGGTGGGCCAAAAAATCACAAAAAACTGAGACTTACCAGCGGTGGAGCTCTCAAGTGCTTGCAATTTGATGTTTTGCTCCGGCCAACTTATAGAGAAAAAGACGGTGATCACAGTGGTGTAAAAATTGCATCGAACGGGAACCGGAAAGGGCCTCATCGGAGGTAAAAATTGAAAAAAGTCGCGGCGGCACCGCTGGACTTCGGCGGTGTTTTCTGGCCGATTGGCCAGTGGTTTGGCTTCGATTTGGCCATAGGCGGATTCAGCATCGAAAAATGAGCCAAGGGGAGAAATTTTACCTCGTTTGGCAATCCGAAAACCCTCCGGTGCGGCGGCAGGTGGCGGCGGCCGGCTCCTCCGGTGACTGGTCCTTCTTCTCCGGCGAGGGTACTGGCAGCTAGGGTTTGGGGTCGGGTGTGGGTGAGGTTATTTATAACCTTCCCCTTTTAATCTCAGTCATCCATCACAATTTAATCTGGCCTGTCCGATCGTTATTAAAATGGGAATAATTCTGGGCCGTCCGTGCGTGATTCAATCTTGGATGTCTGCACGCGTGAGATCTGGGCCGTCCGTGCGCGTGAGATCTGGGTCGTCCGCACGCGTGAGATCTGGACCGTTTGATCGCGTGCACGCGAATCGCCCACGTGGCTCCGTCCCGCGTGGTCTCCCGCGTCAGCTTCCTTGCCACGCGGCGTGTTCTGGTTGGCTGGGGTTACTAACTGGGCTGCTGATGTGGCACAACTTTCATAAATTGTATTTTGACCCCCGGTTTCTAATTTTCTTTTCAAAAACACCCCCATAATCTAAATTTTCACCCTTTTTTTCCCAAAATCAATTTCAATTAAATCCCAAAAATAATTTTACCCTATTTTATCATTATTATTATTTTTATTAAATTAAATTAAATTAAATTAAAACCTTATAAATTAAATATTAAAAAATTAAACTGAAATTCTAATATAAATTAAAATAAATTAAAAAATAAAAATAATAAAATTTGGGTGTTACAACATATGTATAGGATTCATTGAGCAAGTGAATGAATAGTTTAAATATTTCATATCTATATTTTGTTATTGAGTAGAGTACGTTTTTTATGTTATCCTAAATTACATTGTATTTTAATTTGTACTTAAGATTTTTTAATTAAGTTTTAGTTATTTATTTGAATATGTTATGAGAAACATATGATTACCAACAATTGAAGTGAGTAGCAAGTAAAACATTTTAGTCATGGGACAAATGACTGGTAAACATGTGAGATGGATATAAGTTTACCTTTCCTTAGTTGGAGATATTGGAGGGAAAATAAGCGCTCTATATCACCCTTGTGCTCTATATGGCATTTCGAATTATTTTTCAATTTTAAAAACTCGTCAAGGACCTAAATGAATAAAATTTCTAGTTTTAGGGCTTATATGCAATTTAGAATAAAATGGGACATGCTAAGAACTGATGTGTCCGAGGCACCAATCTGTATGTGTCATGTGGTAGACACACAAAAAGGGTAAAGGTAACACTACATGTATCAGGGGCGATTGGACAACCAGAGGGAATTCCCGTCTAATTGCATGGTGAGAAAAACTTTCAATTAAAGAGTATGATCAGGCGATCCAAGATCTCTCCAGGCGATCCAAGATCTCTCCTGCCCAAGTGAATTGAATGACTATGGTCTTTTTCTGCCGAAACATATAAGACAGTTCGGATTAACTCCCACACGAACTTTGAATCAACAATTGAGATTTCTTTTTACCTAACCTGATTGTGCGATCTAGATTTTATGAAGTACAAATGGTCAAGATCTGTGTTAGGTAGAATTCAACAGCCATGATTCAAGGAGATGTGAAATGATGAAAAAGGGTTTAATGAAACCCTAGATTGGATGATTGAGGTTCAAAGGGTCATGGTTGAATGGTGAGGGGTTGATTTCACACCTAAAAAGATAAAAATGCCACCCTTTGATCTGACAACCTGGATCTTTATAGAGATTGATCGTATTGCCCATTCCTAGGGTATAAAAATAAACCCTATATCAATCTCTTTATTTTGGGAGAGAGTTGTTGATGAAGAGAGAGAGAGAGAGAAAGTGAGTAAGTGACAGAAGAAATTGAGCAAAATAGGGAGAGAGTGTTTGAGGTAATTTTTAGCGTATTGTCGTAACAGAAGAGCGACGAATCGGGTGTTAAGAGAGGGAAGTAGCACTGACCTTTCGAGCCCTTGTGAAGCAAAACACAGGTAACTTCCTTTTCTTTCTTCAAATTTATCTCTTTAGTTCTCCCTTGTACATGAATATAGGCCGAGATGAGCTACTTATCAAAGCGAGTGAATGGGGGTGGCCCTTTGAAAATAGTGATTGTTCTAAATTGATAAGATCAGAAACCCCTAACCATGTAAATCATTTATTTAGCTTAGTCCATTTAATCTTTCTACTTATTTAGTTTAGAAAAAGTCTTAGAGTAGGTTAGTTTCGGAAAACCATAGGTTGAAATGCTCAGGAATACTGAGTCTAGGAGTTAAACCATGATTCAAGGGCATTTAGTGTGAGTTAAATTCACAAAAAATTGTGTAAGTACTTCTGTTTCTCTAACTTGAAGAAAATTTAGGATTTCTTTTATAGATTTTTAGTTAACTTAGATGTTAAAAGTTTGATGTAATGCAGGTACATGTGAATTGCGAGGAATAGGGCTTAGGCACTATCTACATGGTCCAAACCATTGGGACAGAGCCCCAGCCTGTGTTTTTCCACCATGTTTGTATGGATTAAAAATTCCTTGATTTCCATTTGTTAATTTCGTTACATGTTGAAATTTTATTGTGTGCAATTCAATTTGTGCTTGCATATTTATTGCATGTGGCTATCGGGATTAATGATGTGAAAAGTAAACTTTAAATATACACTAATAAAATTAGAACATGATAAATAAATTAATTGAGTAAAGTAGACGGCTAACGAGATAATATATTAGGTTAAGCTTGATAGATTAATAAAACATTATGACTTATTATGGTTTAGTAAATAAATTTTAAAAAAAGCATTGAAAGAGAATTTTCCTTAAAAACTAAGATAAATTTTATGTTGGTGATCTAGGGAAGAATGTTAATATAAGAAAAATTTGTAAAGTAAGTAAATGGATTTGAGTAAATTAAATATTTTATCTAAATCTTAAAATAGAGTTAAGGCTAATTAAGGCTACAACTAAATAAATGGACCAAATTAAAGAAAAAATATAAGTTAGTTTTAAGATAAATTAACTTGGAAAAATTTTAACAGCAGAATTATTATAGGGATTATAAAAATAATATATTAAGAAGAGGCAAGAAAAATAAGCTAAAATTCGTTCAATGTGAATTGAGGAGTGGGGTTTAGATGTTTGATTTGCATTCGACAAGTTTATGGTGAACCCCTCTCATGGACAGAGATTTAGACCCAATACCAACCTGGATGGGTATGCATGTTTTTATTTTGTTCGGGGTCATCTAGCGAAGTACTACTGTGATCATGTTTTTTATTTTTGACTTGTGTGTATTCAACTTGTCCATGTAGTGTAGGAATCCATTTGTCACTCCTTGATAATAATATAAACGTATTTGTGTGGTGAAACTAAAATATAAATTTTTTAAATAATTATGTTGTAAATATTATATATGTGTATGCATATATAATTATAATACATAGTTAGTTATGTGCCATCGATAGTCAACAAATTTTCTGATAAATCCCCATTTTAGTTTTACTTCAAACTTAATTTAGTTTAGGTGAAAGAAAAAGAAAAAGTCTCTAGTCAAACCCAAGTTAAAACACCAAACCCAAATTTATGTCCAAATTCTTTTAAAACCCAAATATAAGCCCACTTCAATCCAAAAGTAACCCTAACTAAGCCTAGCTCTGGATTTTTCCAAGTCAGGCTTATGAACGTAGAAGTTCGAATAGATCCAGCCCAGGCCATACCATTTAAATAATCTTCTTCAAAACATCACTATTTCAGGGAGGCATTTTGACCCAAAAATGGTGACATTTTGACTTAATTCTTTAAATTTCTTCATTTTTCTTCCAGAGAGGAAATGATTAGATTTTTTAGTTTTTTTTTTTATTTTTTTATTTTTTTCATGCAAACTCCCTTTAATTTGTCTGTAAAGAGGTATTGTGTGGGAAATGGAATCATGGCATCTTGCACAAGAAATGAATTTTGTATATAATGTTATTGAAATGGTAGCATGACATGAAACTAGTTCGATGCCAAAATAGTTTGAAGCTCAACAAATGATGATGATGACGAGGCTTAAAGAATAAACTTAAGACTTAAAGATAAAAAAAATTAATTATGAGAATGTTGATTTAGATTTTATAAATGCAACATTTTTTTATAGATTTTCAATTTTGATAGGATGAAACAAATTAAAACTTTTTCTTTAGGTAAAAGAAACACATTCTTTCTTCAGATTGTCAAGTACAAGACTGTATCAAATAGAAATCAGATTTCTTGTCATAAGTCTAACTTAAATTTTTAGCCTTTTCTTTAGATAAATATAATACTATGAGTAAAAATTCACCAAAGACACAAAATTATCTTGAACTTAGAATATTGTTTGATACAATATGCTTTTAAAATTGCATTTGTAAAAAAGGATTGAACAAAAAAAATAAAAAATTGAATATGAATGTGCAAAAAGAATCATTCACTAAAAAAAGAATTTACTCTCTTCACTTTGAATTGTAGTTAATGAATGAATTCAATTTGTCAATAATCAATCAAGTAGGATAATAACTATTTGGTGTTTCTTTTTTTATATTTGCCGTCATAACTGTAATCATTAATTATTATCATTGTCATCATAATTTAGTTATTTTTTCTTTTCATATATATAATTACGTACTTATTATTATTACTATTATTACTAACTTGTTATAATTATATTATTATTTATATATTACGTTCATACTAATTTATCACTGTATTACATATATATTTTTTATTACTATTATTATTGTTGTATTATTGTTACTGCCTCTTTTTTATTTTGTTTTTTTTTATCTCTTACCTCTCTTCCCTTTGTTATTGTTATTGTTATAATTATTATTGGTTTTATAAAGTAATATTATTGTGCACTTTACAATTATTATTTAAAAATTACTATATATTCCCTTATCTATTACCCTTATTTTTACTGTTCTCCCTTATTATCACCGCTAATATGTTTAGTATCAATATTTTTCATTTTCTTTTTCATACCTTGTTTTTTGTTTTCTTTGTTCTCTTTTTTTTTTTTCTTTTAATATATCTAAGGTCGTCTCTTCAAGGTTTAGTATGTGAATATTAACTTCTAGTATTTTCATATAAATGAATGTCATAATCAAATACTTGTCTAACAATTAGATCCTTAAAACTTATATGTAAATTATATTTAAATAATTCGCCTACACTACGGAGTAGGTGAACCATACCTTCTTCTTCTGTATTATCTCATGATAGAATCTCTGATTAAATAACTAATGAAACAATTAGCATATAATTTTACTTTCAATAAGATTGGTAATAACTCTCTTAATCTAAATTTCTTTAAAAGATTAAAAAATTTAAAATAAAAATAAAAATTTCTATTCTTTTTTAGGTACATCATTAATTTAATACGGAAGAAAAAATACATTACCATTAACTTTCATTTTATTCAAGAACTAGTGGCAAACGATATCATTGTTATGAAGTTTTGCAACAAAAATGGATGAATGGCAAATATATTAGAAAAGCTCTTCTATATATAGATCTTAAGAGATCTCATGGGATTTTATTTAATTTCAAATTAGTGTAGAGAATTGATTAATTAAGATTTTCTAGTTCTTCTATCTTTATCTACTTTTAGTTGTAGGCGTATAAATAGGCAACTTTAGTTGTGACAAAATGTAATCAATTTTCATATTATCAATCTCTATTTCTTATTGAGTGTTCTTTACTTCTTAGCTTAAATTTTTTTATCCTCTACTTGATTTTCCCAACAAAAATAGAGTTATTGTGTGATTTCAAGATATGTAAGATCTTAGCCAAAATACAAAAGATAGGTCTTAAAACTCTTAATTACGACTAGGAGCCATTGTGAGGATGAACTAGGCGCTGCAACTAGTTATAAAAGGGTCAGTTCGTCTGGAAACACATCTGGAAAGTCTCGGACTACCAGAATCTCTTGGATACAAATTTTCTTTTTGGGCTTGCCTAGTTAGAGAAAATAGCAAGGTTAAAGTACTTGAAAATTAAGGAAACTTGCCATCAAGGAATAAGTATCAAATGATTTTATTAATTTGTAAATGACTCCTCTTTAGGAGGATTAAATACAACCTTCTTGTTAAAGCAATCTATGGTGGTGTGATACACCGCTAGCCAATCCATCCCTAAAATTACATCAAAATCCCCCGTGTCTAACCCTATTAGGTCTACATTCAATTTTCTATTTGCTATCTCTACGGCACAAGCCCTGAAGACAACTTCCCCTAATAGTGTTTCACCCCCAGCAGTAAACACAAACAACATTGAATCAAGTTTATCAGGTGATACATTAAGTTTGGATGCAAAAACATGTGAAACAAATGAATGCGATGCACCAGTGTCAAATAAAACATGAGCAATATGGTCATAGATAGTGTACATACCCTGTACCACATCTAGGTCGGCGTCTTCCTTGGTTCTGGTTCCTCGGGCACTCTCTCGTATAGTGTTGGGCACAACCACATATGCGACAGGTGTTGTTGAGGTGATAGCATGGTCAGTCCCCGTGATCCCTGCCGCAATGCTAACAGATCTTGCCACGTGCTGCCCCTGGAGCCTGAGGGGGAGCCTGGATCGCCGGTCTGGGCCTCTTATTTTGTTGGACAAGCACAGTAGGTGCTGGTCTGCAGGGCGGAGCTGAGGGTCTGTGACTCCCTGATGACTGGGAAAGGGTGTTGAAACTCCTCTCCACGATCTGCGCCTTTGCCAGAACAGCTGAATATGTCTTGAGATCTGGGCCGTCTGTGCGCGCAGGAATGGATCTGGGCCGGCCGATCACGCGGATCGCCCGCCTGTCTCCGTCCCGCGTTGCTTCCCGCATCAGCGTCCCTGCCACGCGGCTTGTCCTGGTTGGCCGGGGCTGCTGACCAGGCTGCTGACGTGGCGCTATTTTTCTAAATTGCGTTTTGACCCCCTAGTTTACGATTTTCTTTTCAAAAACACCTCCAGAATCCAAATTTTCACCCTTTTTTCCCAAAATCAATTTCAATCAAATCCCAAAAATAATTTTACCCCATTTTATTATTATTATTATTATTATTATTATTTCTATTAAATTAAATTAAAACCTTATAAATTAATTATTAAAATAGAATAAAATTAAACAAAATTCCAATAAAAATTAAAATAAAATAAAATAAAATAAAAATTTTGGGTGTTACAAAAGTTCTACTTTATTGCTAAAAATACGAGCAAAACACGTAAAATCATGACAAAATTTTAAATACTGATAGAGAAATTGAATATTAATACAATAGAAGTGAACTAAATATAATGCTAAAAGTAGATAAAATATAATTAAAACTTAATTGTTTTAAAGGAGAAAAAATGTCTACTTGAAGGAGAGACTTCTCTTAGTGTTATGTGAATCACAGTTGTTTGTTAGTGAAATGAAATATAACAACTCACCTCTTCTTCATTTGTTGCTTCTGGGGGTAATGCGTTTAGAACAAAATCATGCTTCAAAGGTTGATGATCATCAACAGCCTCTTCACTTGCAATGTTCTTTATACCTCTGTCTACTAGCTTTTCTTTCTATTTAGATCACTTGTAATGTGTTTAGATCGAAACAATATGAATATAAAGCTATTTTTTTTCAAAAGATTTTAGTTATTATATTACTCTATTGAATGTAACCTATGTTAATATTTAGTTTTTAAACCTTATAGGGAAAGTACGTATGAATTTTCACGTCTCTTAGAGAAATTCCTTAACAATTTAAGACTTATAATAACATGACTGTTCAAGTGAAGTTTGTAATCCCATTTTCTGTGTCTATATTAAGGGGCATAATGATTCAAAAATGACCAACTAGTTTGCAATCTTGGGTGATAAGAAAGTTAAAGACAGACCTTGTGGCGAGGCTTATTGGCTAGGACAAAGGTAACATCCTTAGTAAGATTATGTCAAAACAAAACTCATTCAAACAAAAATAGGAAAAATCAAGTAAAGATGAGAAATCATTTAAATATAAAATGCAATGAATGATATAGAGACATATGAAAAGAAATAGAAGTAAATTAAAGATCTAGGTTATAGATCTTCATAAATAGTTTTAAAGCAAATTACATTTTTAACCATTATGATCTAGTCTTGTTGTAATTCAAATCATATATATTTTCTAATAAGAATTTTTTTATGTGTTTGGTCCTCTAAACAAGAATACATGAAATTTTAATGTTAAATAAATCAAAATTAGGGAAAAATAAAGTATAAAACCCTAAGAAACTAATTGTTTTATATATAATAATGCACAACCAAAAGAGACATTAAACCATTATAAAAGGAATTGCAATAGTTTTGAATTATAGTTGGGTCATATATGCTATGGATTTAGAAATTGTAATTTGTCCATATTTTATTCAAGACAAAAATACAAATAAGGACTGCAATAGATCGAGTTTGGGGCAAATTTCGCAAAATCTGAGCTTGATCTAATTTTAAAAAAATTGTAAACCCAAACAAGTCGAAGTAAGTTTTAAAAATTAATTTTATTTTTGGCCTAATTGGGTTATTGATAAAATTAAACTAGACTCAATATGGATCATAAATAAGTAAAGTAAAAAATATATATATTTAATTAACATAAAATATTGTATATACACCAAATTAACGTATATATTACATTTTTCATTAAAATTAAAAATATATTATATATGACTATCTGGAGTTTAGATGAACTTTTAATATCACAACAGAAGACGACTCGACGTGCTTTAAGATAAAAATAGATAGATATTCAGATCCTTCATGCCTTGGATCTTTTGGGTGAAATAACTAGGCCGAATTTTAGAGAATTGGCTTGGGTCGGTTTGGTCAATTCAAACTGCGCAATTCTTAACCATAAAGGAATTACTACATAAACAACTTAACAAGAAGTTAATGGAGTAAGAAAATTATAGGAAAATCAAAGAGAATTTATCAAACAAAGGGAATTTGAAGTTTAAATAAACCCTAAGGCATGATCTTTTTAGACCAACCGAATTGACCAATTTATGTATTAAAAGGAGAAAATGATTAATTAATCATAAGGGGAATGTATCAAATCAAAAAACTATGAAAGTGTAAGGGAGTTTCATCAGAGAAACTTATACCTTGTTAACTTCTATAACAACGTTGCCAGTGCATTTCACTTTCAATTTTAGAAAGCGTATCGTGAAATTCTTGTTGAGATGGAGAGAGAGACATCTTTGATTGAGAGTAAAAGAATTAGGAACGACCTATTACTAATAATCTTCACCTTGTTTGTCAAGGGGTTGGTAGGCAAGAAGACGAGGCCCCCTTTATATAGGTATAAAAGATAAAATATTATTAACCTATCTAATAACCTAATTTAAAGTGTTATTACATCCGTACATAAAGAAGAATTTATCCTTTTTTTGGTAAAAAAAATTGGTACTTGTATTTTTAATGTTAATGCAACACATATATCTTAAAAAAGAGTGAATATATTTTATTTTTTAAAACATTTAATGGTGAAAAAAATTGCTACAGATTTTCTACTTGTAATGAAGGGTCATCAAGATATATAGATGATACTAATATCACAAACTGACTAGATGTCTGACAATTATTAACAATTGAAGATATATAAGTATATGCTTATGAACTTAGAATAATTTAATGGAATTTAAAAAATTTTAACTAAAAAATAAATATTAAGGTCATCTAGTGAAAACCTATAATTAATGGTTACAAGACAGATACATATAGGAAGTTATAAACCCAAAACGAGTGTGGAGTGAGTATGAATTAAATGACATAATGTCATATCCCTACCTAACCCTCCTCAAATTAAATGACATATGTATAGGATTAATTGAGGAAATGAATGAATAGATTAAATATTTCATATCTATATTCTTACATTTAAAATTGAACAATTTATTATAATTAAAATTATTTAATTTTTTAATTATTTAAATGTTTAATTTTTATTTTTCATAGTATTTATTTTATATTTGTTATTGAGTAGAGTACATTTTTTTATGTTATCTTAAATTACATTGTGTTTCAATTTGTAGTTAAGATTTTCTAATTATGTTTTAGTTATTTATTTGAATATGTTATGAGAAACATATGTTTACAAATAATTGGACCGAGTAGCAAGTAAAAACTTTTTTAGTCATGGGATAAATGACGGGTAAAGATGTCAAATGGATATAAGTTTATCTTTCCTTAGTAGGGGATGTTGGAGCGAAAATAAGTGCTCAATATCCACCTTGTGCTCTATATATCATTTTGAACTATTTTTCAATTTTAAAAACTCGCTAGGGACCTGAATGAATAGAATTTTTGCATTTAGGGATTATATACAATTCATATTATAATGGGACATGCAGGGATCTCACGTGTTCGGGGGACCAATCCGTGTGTGCAATGTGGTAGACAAACGGACAGGGTGAAGGTAACACTGCGCATATTAGGGGCGATCGGATGACCATAAGGAATTCCCATCTGATTGCACGGTGAGAAACACTTTCGGCCTAAAGTGCGATCGAACGATCCAAGATCTCTACTGCCCAAGTGAATCTAATGACTTTGGTCTTTTTTCGCCTAAACATATTAGATAGTCCGAACTAACTCCCACTCAAATTTTGATTCAACAGTCGAGATTTCCTTTTACCTAATTCGATCGTGCAAGCAAGATTTTATGAAGTAAAAATGGTCCAGATCTGTGTTAGGTAGAATCCAATGGCCATGATTTAGGGATATGAGAAATGGCAAAAAAAGGTTTAATGCAAAGGGTCATGGTCGAATAGCTAGGGCTTTATTTCGTACCTGTAAAGATAAAAATGATCCCTTTAGATCCGACAGCCCAGACCTTTAGAGGGTCTGATAGTATGGCCCATTCCTAGGGTATAAAAATAAACCCTAGATTGGACTCTCCATTTTGGGAGAGAGCTGCTGGTGAGAAGAGAGAGAGAGTGTGTGTTTGAGGCAATTTCTATCGTAATTCCATCGCGGAAGAGCGATGAATCAGGTGTTAAGAGAGGGGAACAGCACCGACCTTTTGGGCTCTTGTGAAGCAGAACACCAGTAACTTCCTTTTTTTTCTTCTCTATTTATCCCTTTAGGGTAACTCTCTCCCTCATACATGAATGTAGGCTGAAGCAAGCCACTTATCAAAGCGGGTGAATAAGGGTGGCCTTTCAAAAACAGAGACCATTCCTAAACTGATAAGCTTAAAAATTCCCAACCAAGTAAATCATTAATTTAGCTTAGTCCATTTAATCTTTCTACTTATTTAGTTTAGAAAAATGCTTAGAGTATGTTTGTTTAGGAAAACCATAGGTTGTTTTACTTAGAAATCTTGAGTCTAGGCGTTAAACCATGATTCAAGGGCATTTAGCATGAGCTAAATTCACCCACTAAGTTGGGTAAATACTTTTGTTTCTCTAACTCGAACTGTGTTTAGGATTTCTTTTATGAATTTTTGGTGAAGCTCAATGTTGGAAGTTTGATGTGGTGTAGGTACACGTGAGTCACTAGGAATAGGGCTTAGGCACTTTTTACGTGGTGCAAACCACTAAGACAGAGCCCCAACCTATTATTTTCTAGCATGTTTGAGTGGATCAAATATTCCCATATTTATATTTGTCAATTCTATTACATGTTGATATGTTTTTATGTGCAATTCAATTTACGCTAGCATATTTTATTGCATGTGGCTATCAGGATTAATGATGTGAAAGGTAAATTTTAAATATACACTAATGAGATTAAAACGCAATAAATAAATTAATTGAGTAAAGTAGACGGCTAACGAGATAGTAGATTAAGCTAAGCTTGAGAGATTAATAAAACACTGTGACTTATTATGGTTTAGAAAATAAATTTTTAAATATGCTTTGAAAGAGAATTTTCCTTAAAAATTAAGATAAATTTAATGTTGGTGGTCTAGGGAAGATTGTCAATACAAGAAAAATTTATAAAGTAAATAAATGGATTTGAATAAATTAAATAGTTTATCTAGATCTTAACATAGAGAAACTTGCTTGATGAAAATAGAGTTAGGGCTAATTAAGGCTACAATTACATAAATGGACCAAATTAAAGGCAAAATGTAAGTTAGTTAGTCTTAAGATAAATTAACTTAGCAAAATTTTAACAGGAGAATTATTATAGGGATTATGCGAATAATATATTAGGAAGAGTCAAGAAAAATAAACAAACATTCGTTCAAGGTGAATCAAAGAGTGGGAGTTGTGCATTTGATTTACATTCGATGGGTTTATGGTGAACCCCTCCCATGGACAGAGATTTACACCCACTACAGACTTGGATGGGTATGCATGTTTTTATTTTAATCGGGGTCATCTAGCGAAGTACTACTATGATCATGTTATTTATTTTTGACTTGTGTGTATAAGGCTTGTCCATGTAGTGTGGGAATCCATTTGCCACTCCTTGATAATGGTACAAACGTCTTTGGGCAGTGAAACTAAAATATAAATTGTTTAAATAATTATGTTGCAAATATTATATATATGTGACATTCCAACTGCTAATAAAGGCAAATGGGTGTCAGATACAGATTCAAAATAACAAGTGTATGATAAAATTTATACAACAGAATCAAACCATAACAAATTCCTTATAAATAAATATAATGTTCCAAATACAAAACATAAGGGCCACTTCTTTTAAATAATTATGTTGTAAATATTATATATATGTGTGTATGCAGATATAATTATAATACACAGTTAGCTATGTGCTATTGATAGTCAACAAATATTTTGATAAATCCTTATTTTAGTTTTATTTCACACTCAATTTAGCTTTGGTAAAAGAAAAAGAAAAACTTTCTAGTCAAACCCAAGTTAAAACCCCAAACCCAAATATAAGTCCACTTCAATCCAAAAGTAACCCCAACTCAACCAGGCTTGCAAACACAGAAGTTTGAATAGATCAAACCCAGGGCATCCATCCCATTTAAATGATCTTCTTCAAAACATCACCCTTTCAGGGACACATTTTGGCATGAAAACAGTGATGTTTTGGTTTAATTCTTTAAATTTCTCCATTATGCTTCCAAAGAGGAAATGATTAGGTTTTTGAATTTATTTATTTATTTATTTTTTAATGCAAATTCCATTTAATTTGTCTGTAAGGAGGTATTGTGTTGGAAATGGAATCATTGCATCTTGAACAGGAAATGAATTTTGTATATAATGTTATTGAAATGGTAGCAAGACATGAAACTAATTTGATGCCAAAATAGTTTGAAGCTCAATGAATGACGGTGATGATGAGGCTTAAAGAATAAACTTAAGACTTAAGAATTAAAAAATTAATTATGAGAATATGGATTTAGATTCAATAAATGCAACATTTGTTTTATATATTTTCAATTTTGATAGGATGAAATGAATTAAAACTTTTTCTTTAGGTAAAAAGAAGACATTCTTGCTTCAGATTGTCAAGTATGAGACTAAATCAAATAGAAATCAGATTTCTAGTCATAGGTCTAGCTTAAATCTTTAGCCTTTTCTTTAGATGAATATAATACTATGAGTAAAAATTCACCAAAGACCTAAAATTATCTTGAACTTAGAATATTGTTTGATACAATATGCTTTTAAAATTGCATTTGTACAAAAGGGATTAACAAAAAAATAAAAGATTGAATATGAATATGCAAAAAGAATCATTCACTAAGAAAGAATTAATTCTCTTCTTTTTGAATTGTAGTTAATGAATGAATTCATCAATAATCAACCTAGTAGGATCATAACTATTTGGTGTCTCTTTTTTCATATTTGCCGCACAACTATAATCATTAATTATTATAATTATCATCATTATTTAGTTACTTTTTTTTTCTTTTCAAATATATAATTACTTACTTATTACTATTATTTATTTATTACGTTCATACTAATTTATCACTGTATTATATATATATTTTTTATCACTATTATTACTATTATATTATTATTACTGCCTCTTTTTTCTTTTGTTTTTTTATCACATACCTCTCTTCCCTTTATTATTGTTATTGCTATAATTATTATTAGTGTTATAAAGTAATATTATTGTGCACTTTACAATTATTATTTAAAAATTACTATATATTCCCGTATCTATTACCTTTATTTTTAGTGTTTCCTTTTATTATCACCACTAATATGTTTAGTATCATTGTTTTTCATTTTCTTTTTCATTCCCTTCTTTTTGTTTTCTTTTTCCTCTCTTTTTTTTTCCTTTTAATGTATCTAAGGCCATCTCCTCAAGGTTAAGTCTATAAATATTAAATACTAATCGTTTCATATAAATGAATGTCATAATTAAATAATCGTCTAACAGTTAGATCCTTAAAACATATATGTAAATTATATTTAAATAATTTGACTACACTACGGAGTAGGTGAACCGCACCTTTTTACTCTGTATTATCTCATCATAGAATCTCTGATTAAATAACAAATGAAAACATTAGCATATGATTTTACTTTCAATATGATTGGTGATAACTCTCTTAATCTAAATTTCTTTAAAAGATTAAAAAATTTAAAATAAAAATAAAAATTTCTATTCTTTTTGTGGTGCATCATTAATTTAATATGCAAGAACAAAACACATTAACATTCACTTTCATTTTATACAAGAACTAGTGGCAAAAGGTATCATTGTTATGAAGTTTTGCAAGAAAAATGGACGAATGGCAAATATATTCACAAAAGCTCTTCTATGCCAAAAAATTATTTTATACAGGAAGCAACTTGGCCTATTCAATTTTAAATCAAGGGACAATGTTTTCAAAGTCTAAAAGTAATGTTTTCAAAGTCTGAGAACAATGTTTTCAAAGTCTGATGGTCATGTGAACACTTTCTTTACTACGTGAGTATTTGTCTAATAGTGGTAGACACAATGTTAGTAATAAGTTCATATTTTGAACAAATTTTATAGATTGTACATTAACATAAAAATGTTACATGAGCCAATTTGAGCAAGCTTGAATAATACAAAGAATGTTGAAATATATATCTCTTTTCTTATAATAAAAATAGAAATATTTCATTTAAAATGAGATCATATAAAATAAAAGTAGAATAATTATTAAAATAAAAATAAATGTATAGATTCATGACTCTAAATTTTATTGTGTGGTTCAAGTCCTGATGACTACAATACTATTTGGGCGTACTAAATAATAGATAAAGCTATCATGTAATAAAATATAAAAATTCAAGGTCATTCATATCAAAGCTTAGAAGTAATAAAAATGATACGATTTAGATCCTTTAAACTTGCTATCTCATAGCAATGCTTAATATTTAAGCCAAAAACATTGAAACAATCAAAGATAAATCACCTATATTAAATATGACAACCCAAAACCTATTAGAGGAATTAATTTAGTAATTATTGTAAATAATTTGATTGACAGCCAATTCTACAAAATAGGTTATTAAAAATAAATTCCAAATATTAGGTGATTTATTAGAATTAGAGTATTTGACTAACCATTGATTATGATTATACATATATATATATATACATCACCTTTATTCATAGGAAATCAAACCATTATTTTCAATTCCATACGATATCAAAGCTACCATGGTCCTGTTATGTTTCTTCTATTTTCTTTTTCTTTTCTCTTATAATTCTCCACATTCGTTTTCAACCATAATGGCTTTCGAAGACATCTCTACATCTTCCACTAGTCATACCATCATTCAAAATACCAAATCATCATTGGCTCCATTGGCAACATGTCATGTTTCTCTTTGGCTATTTGATAATGAAGTGTTGTACCATGTCACTGCAAACTTGAATAAATTTTCACTTCACTCTCCTTATGTAGGGTTTGATAATGTTATGATCAGTGCTCCAGTTTTCTATTGTGATAATATTGATGTAACTCATCTTTGTTCCAATCCTGCCTTTCATTCATCGATGAAACATGTTGTAATTGATTATCATTTTATTCGAGAATCAAGTCCAAAGTGTCACTCATGTGTCTCTAGGAAATCAATTAACAGATGTCTTAACCAATCCTCTTCCACGCACTCACTTTCAACTTTTGAAGACCAATATTGGACTCATCACAGGAGCTCCATCTTAAGGGGGCATATTAGAGGAATTAATTAAGTAATTATTTAATTTTTTAATTACTGTAAATAATTTTATTGACAACAAATCCTATAAATTTGGTGATTGACAACAAATTTCACAAGTTAGGTGATTGATAACAAATCCTACAAATTCAATTATTGATTAGAATTAGAATGTTTGATTGAACAATAATTATGATTGTACTTGTATATATAGCCCACCTTTATTTAATGGAAATCAAATCATTATTTCAATTCCATAAAATCATAAGTCATTAAATTGTAATTTATGCTTAAATTAAAAAGTACATGAAACTAGTAATTATTTATCACGAAACACATGGACTAAGCTTTTCATAAACACGCACAGAAGATATGTATATCTATATATATTATATTATATACAGGGTAATTTATACCTAATTTCTACCCAAATCATTCTCTTTCATGTAACTTATGTTTAATAAAATTGGTATCTAATACGACCAATTATAATATTTCAACCTCAGGTCAAATAGGTTTAAAAAACATATGTTTATGAACTCTCAGGAATGTAACAAGTACACATAAAGTTAAATAAAGTCTTTGGAGAAGTAATTTAAAATCTTTCTCGAGCATAGATAATAGCTCGTTGAACCCTTTGTCTTGACTTTCACTTGTACCTCTAAAAAAGAAGTAATCTAAAATAAAAAATCAGTCATACAACTAGATCGTGGTTTTATTAATAAAAAGACATCAAACACAAACTTAAAACTTTAATCTAACTAGTAAATTTTTTTCTTAGTAATAATTAGATATTTGGCATTGAACTCTAATAGCCATACCTCATGGTTTTCCTATGCATAGGTCTTAGTAAATCTAAGAAAGAAAAAAATATTTATAAGTTTGATATTGAATAAGTAATAATTCATTAGTTGGTTGTTACTAATACTTATGCATATACAAAATAAGAAACTCAATTTTAGAATTGGTATTAACTATTTTTACAACAAAAATTAAAAATAATGTGCACAAAACATATTTTTACGTAGGAAAAATTTTCTCAAGTATAAAGTAAGACTTTATTTAACCTTAGTGACACAAGAAAAAAAATTTGAAGTATTTAAGTATCATAGAACATTATGTTAGTAGTTGTACTACTTTGTAGCTTTGATTTAAAAGGGTTGAGGGGGAATTACATGCTCCCTTACTCAAGAATGCCATATGCTAATAGGTTTAAAAAATGTCAATTTAGCATAATTAAACTTTCAAATTTGTATCTTAATATGTCTCAATCTTGAATAAACTAAATTATTATATTGATGCAATTAGAGAACTCGTTTAAAAGCATGCTGGATATGTCCAAGAATAACCAGAAAAGGAGATCCATGCCTTGGGTTTGAAATTTCTTACTATACTTGTTAACTATATATTAATTTTATGGTCAAGAAAGAACAAAACTCCAATAAATTTTCATATTAATCTTAATACATAGAATTATTAAAGAAATTTTATGTTTAAGCTACAAAGTAGGTCCATGTTCAATTTCTCATTTATTTCTTTTCTAAAAAACATAGAACACATAGTGAGAAAAAAATAAAGAGGTAAATTAAAGTTTAAATACATGCACATATATGTGTATATATATATACATATACAATATATGGGCGTTTGTGAGTAGTGACTTACCTTATGACACTATCACTAACCATGACCAGCCTTTCTCGAGTCTTCAACTCATTTTCTGGTATCTCTGGATGCATTTTTGGGTAAAATTCTATGGCAGTGGAAATTTTGCACCTCATGTAGCGCCCAGAAAATTGAAGAAGAAGAGAAAAAAAAAAAAAAAAAAAAAAGGGGGGCCACGTCAACAGCCACGTCAGCAGACCCAGTCAGCAGTCCCGGCCAACCGGGACCTACCACGTGGCAAGACCACGTCGATCCGGGACGGGCCACGTTGGCGATCCGTGTATGCGTGATCGGACGGCCCAGATCAAACGTGCGATCGGACAGCCCAGATGCAATCGCACGGACGGCCCAGATTCAATCAAAAACGGACGGCCCAGATTAAATCAAAATGGACGGCAGAGATCAAAAGACAAAAGGATATAAATAAGACCCCCACACCAGACCACAAAACCCTAGCCGCCTGTCCTCGCCGGAGAAGACGAACCATAAGCCGGCCGTTGCCACCCGCCGCTGCACCGGAGGGATTTTCGACCGCCGATCGAGGTAAATTTCATACCCCCAACTCGTTTTTCCACGCTGATTTCCCCTGTGGCCAAATCGGAGCCAAAATCCTGGCCAAACAGCCAGAAAACACTGCCAAAACCCAGTGGCGCCGCCGCGCCCCTCCTCGGTTTTTGCCTCCGATGAGGCCCTTCCCGGCCTCCGTTTAATGCAATTTTTATATCACCGTGATCACCATTCTTTTCTCTACAGGTTGATCGGAGCCGAATCACCTAAACACTAACTTCACCAGAGAGCTGCCGCACCCGAGAGCACCGCCGCCGGTAAGCTTCGGTTTTCCGTAATTTTTTGGCCCCCCGAGGGCCCTAGAGTTGTTTAATCGCAAGGATCGATACAAGTGTGGCCGAATTCGGCCGAAAACGGCCAAACTGAGGCGAATCACCGCCGCAAGCGGCGGCGCCGTCGCCAGAGCACGGCGGAGCCGTCGTGCCGGAAATGCGATATTGGCCGAAAGGGGCCCTGGGCCTAATTTAGAATTTTTTTGGAACACGTGCAGGTACCAGTAGTGCGTTTCAGTTCCCCGGGAAAAATTTAGGAAAAATTAGGGACAGTCTGTAGGCGCACTGTGAAGCCGTGTTCGGACCCCGAAACGTGTAAGGACCCCTCACCCTATTTTCTATCACGGTTTTAAAGTTCAATAAATGATAAAACGGTATTTCATGAATCAACGAATGTGTGAAATTGCTAAACCATGGTATGGTCTATGACCACAGTCGTACCAACCACAGTGTTCTTATCAGATATTCTATATCCACGGCAGTACTTAGCTAAAGGTGATCCCTAACAGATATTCGCATCACTGCTCTCGTCAGAGGGTATGCCATCATCTATAAGAAGCGGTCCACTCATGTCTTTCCAGACTAGATGGGGGAGGGAAAAAGAGATACACCTCAGAGATAAAAAACTTAACGAGACACTTAATATATTATGCATGTCAATACAGATACATATATTTTTCGTACCATTCAGGATCATTCCCCTTCTCTTTCTTTCTTTTTCTCTTTTTTTTTTATAAATATTTAAGAAAATTAATACTGAATTCATTTTATTTAATTTACATACAAATCCTAAAGTGACTATAAAATTGCATAGCATGCTCGAAATCAAGAACAAATCACTTATTAAACATAAAACATGCAAAACATAAACTTCATAATTTGATTTTCTAGTAATACTCCTTAAGATATTTAAGGAAATATTAAATTCTTTATCAAAACCTCAAAGTTTTCCTACACCTTTCTTCTTCTTCTTCTCTTTTTCTCTCTCTATATCTCTCTCTCTTTAAGCTCTTTGAAGATGGAAGAATGAAACGGAAGTGATGAGGACAAATGGAAAAAGGGGTCCTCATTTATAAAAAATGGGGACTGTTAGATTTGCGCCAAGTGGTGAAATCCAGTAAAGAGAGAGTGTGTTGAGTGGAAGAGGAGTGATTTGACATGGCACAACAGCAGCGTAAAAAATAGAGGAAGAATTCCTCCAAGGTGGCACCCCACCCAAGGCGGCACCCCACCCAAGGCGGCGCACGGTGCCTAAGGGAGGGATGACACACTACCTAAGGCGGGAGTACGCTTCACCTAGGCTGGCCATGCATGCAAAGCTCTGTGTGCAGGCCTATTACGTGCAGGCCCAAGTGCGCAAGCCTATCCATGCAGGCCTACTACACAGATGGTAAGCGCATAGGGTGCGGTGCTTAGCCCTGTTCGCCTGCGATGTGACGAGTGCAGTCTGGTTTGTTTGTGTGTGCAGACTGGCATCGTACTCGGCGTGGATGGTTCATGCGCATAGTCATGCGTGCATGCTCACGCACAACATGTTGTGCTTACGCGGGCGAGCCTCTCTTGTGGGATTTCGCCCCATTTTTTATTTTCTCC
This sequence comes from Carica papaya, assembly GCF_054855325.1. Taxonomy (NCBI): domain Eukaryota; kingdom Viridiplantae; phylum Streptophyta; class Magnoliopsida; order Brassicales; family Caricaceae; genus Carica; species Carica papaya. The sequence goes on along the minus strand of NC_142313.1, from coordinate 11,492,137 downwards.
CGAAAATTATTTTTAAATAAAATAATAATAATATAAAATCAAATAAAAATAAAATAAAAAATGAAATAAAGTAAAATAATTTACAAATTTAAATCACGAATTACGATATAAAGCTACGGGATAAATTTAAATGAGTTCAGATGGCCTTAAGGCCTAAATAAATAAGGGTTTCTAGACACGAATTTAGTGCAGTGGTGAGCAGGGTGTTACATGCCCCCCACTTTAAAAAATTTGATCTCCAAAATTTGTTTTGAATTAGGTCTAGGAAATTCTCTCTCACCTCACTTTTCAACTCCCACGTTGCCTCTTTCGGAGTGTGGTGCTGCCACTACACCTTCACCATGGGGATCAACTTGTTGCGTAAAACTTTGTCGATCTAATCAAGAATTTTCACAAGGAATTCCTCATAAGTCATATCAACTTGTACCTGCGTCTCATCGTGAGGAATGATATGAGAAGGGTCAGGGTGGCACCTTTTGAGCATAGAGACGCGAAAAACATCATTGAGACCTGCAAACTCTCGAGGTAGAGTAAGGTTGTATGCTACGGGTCCAATACACTTCACGATCCAAAAAGGTCCCACATAATGGGGACAACTTCCCTCTTTCCTCGAACTGCATTTTTCTTTTCTATGGAAAAATCTTAAAGAAGACTTGGTCTCCAACGGTAAATTATAAGAGTCTTTTACGATTATCAACGTAACTCTTTTGGCAACTTTTGGCAGTAGCCAAGTTCCTACAGATGATTGCAACATTCTCAATAGTCTCCTAGATGAAGTCTTGTCCCAAATGATGCTAGTTTCTAACTTCGCTCCGACAAGTGGGAGAATGACAAGGCCTATCACATAGGTTTCATACGAAGCCATGCCAATGCTAGAATGATAATTGTTATTATAAGCAAGTTCATACAGGAAAATATACTCATACCAATTATCGCTAAAGTCAAGGACACAAACCCACAATATGTCTTCCAACGTCTGGATAGTGAATTCAGACTAACCAACAGTTTGGAGATGATAAGCAGTGGTGAAGTACAATCTAAACCCAAACACTTCCTGAAAGCTGTCCTAAAAGTGGGTGGTGAATCTAGGGTCTCAATCGGATACAATGGATGAGGGAACACTATAGAGTCGAAAAATTTCATCGACATAAAATTGAGCTAATTTGTTGGTAGAGTCAGTGGTCCTGATGGGTGAGAAATGTACGGTCTTGGTTAGTCTATCAACGATGACCCAAATAGCATTACAACCAGAACAGGTCCTGGGTAGTCTAGTGACAAAATTCATGGTTACATACTTCCACTTCCATTTCAGAATTGGGAAGGCCTTTAAAAAATTGTTGGGTCTCTGGTGTTCTGCCTTAACTCGTTGGTAAGTAAAGCATCGGGAGACATAGTCAACAATGTCTTTCTTCATTCTCAACTACTATTATTGATGCTTCAGGTCCCGATACATCTTGGTACTTTCAGGGTGGATGGATAATTTTGAGGTATCGACAGCCTTGAGAACATCTGTCCTTACAATGATAAGGACCCAAATTCGATTCTGAAATCTACTCAACCATCATCTAAGAGTCTAAAATTAGGAAACTCATCAAAAGAGAATTTACTCAAATTTTTTATCATTTCTTGGTATGTAGACTAGACTTCCCCAGTCTTCATGAAAAGATCAGGCAAAACTCGGATCTGAGTGAGATAGGTATCATTACCATAGTCGTTGAGGCGAAGTGCATGTATAGAATCTACTAACTTCCAATTGGAGGTCATGGTTTGGACCAACACTACGGACTCATTTCAGCTTAATGCATAAGCAACTACATTTCGTCTACTGGGATGGTAGATGATCTTGCAGTCGTAGTCCTTTAGGAGGTCCATCCAGCGTCTCTGTCTCACGTTCAACTCACTCTGTGAAAGATGTACTTTAAACTTTTATAGTTAGTGTAAATTTCAAAGTCTGACCAAACAGGCAATGACGCCATATCTACAAGGCAAAGATAATGGCCGCTAACTCCAACTTGTGAGTAGGGTAGCTTCGCTCATGGGGTTTTAACTATCTGGATCCATAAGCGACCACTCTATAATGCTGCATCAAAATGCATCCAAAGCCAATATAAGACGCATTACAGTAGACTTGAAATCTTCCTGTGTTGTTGGGGAGGATCAACATGGAGTAGAGGTAAAACGGTACTTTAATTCCATTAAGCTTTCATCACATTTATAATCTTAAATAAAAGGTACACCTTTTCGAGTGAATTGAGTCAATGGAGCAGCAATCTTAGAAAATCCGTGGACGAATCGTCGGTAGTAACCTGCCAAGCTAAGGAAACTACGTGCGTTAACTACATTGGTGGGCGAATTCTAGTTGATCATCGTTTTAACTTGCAAAATCCACGAAAATTCCTTCACTTGAAATCACATGACCAAGAAAGGAAACTCAATCCAACTAAAAAGAGCATTTGTTAAGTTTATCAAACAGCTAGTTCCAACGAAGTGTCCCCAACATTTCAGACAGGTGGAGTGTATATTCTTCCGGGCTCTTGGAGTACATTAGGATTTCATCAATGAATACGATGATGTACTAATCTAGTGCATGCCTAAAAGCCCTGTTAATGAGATCCATTAAGGCAACAAGTCCATTAGTTAACCCGTATGACATCATCAGAATATCTTTTTCTTTGACTCTCAACTAATAGTATCCCGATTTGAGGTCAATCTTAGAGAAGACCATGGTTCTTTATAATTAGTCTAAAAGATCTTCGATTCGAGGTAAGGGATACTTGCTCTTTATTGTTACTCGGTTGAGTTCTTAGTAGTCTACGCATAGTTTAAGGAAGCCGTCCTTCTTTTTCACAAATAACACTAGAGCAACCAAAGGGGAGTTACTAGGGTGAATAAACTTTTGGCTAAGAAGCCAAAAAATCTGATTTTCCAATTCTATGAGCTCAGCATGCTCATGCAATAGGCACGCATTAAAATTGGTTGGGTTTTAGAAATAAGTTCAATAGAAAACCCCATCTCTCATGGGGGAGGTAGACTAGGTAATTCGACTAAAAAAACTTCTAGGAAGTCACAAACAATGGGAATGGAATACACAGCAAGATCAACATCCATATCCTTATTTATTCAATTGTTAGGGAGAAAAATAGATTTTATTTCTTTTTAAGAGTTCCTAAGGTTAGAACTTTACTTTCACAATCAATAATTGCCCTATATTTTTCTAACCAATCCTTTCTTAGAATGACGTCAAACCCTGAGAAATCTAAGAGTATTAAGTCTATAAATACTTCTATTTTTGAAGTTTTTATCTTATAATTTTTATACACACAGTGAGTTTCTAATAATCCCCCCAGAGGAAGTCTCTACAGCTAATATTTTTTTAAAGGTTTAGGCCTAACATCTAATTTACAAGCAAATACACAAGAGATGAAAAAGTGGGTAACACCTATATTGATCAAAGCCTTGGCAAAAGTATCATGAATAGAAAACATATCCTAGATAAGGACAGGAGTGGGTAGGGCACCAAGTTCATCTAGGTGGTACATACAACCCTAGGCTACAGGTCTGGCCACGTTCTTCGGCCGCTGAGGGTAGTCCTTTATAAGATGTTGGGTGCTTCCACACTGATAGCAGGCTTGATTGATGCGCCGATAGGGTAATTCACCATGTAAGCAAACACAATGTTGACATGGTTGGGAAGGTGGGGTAGGCTGTCTAGTGGGGGTAAAGTAAGGGGAATGGCAACTTGGGTTCATTTATAGGGGTGGTTACTTACTGGGTCGGGCAATCTTCTTCTGGGTCGTTGGGTTTGTTGTTGTTGGGTACGAACTCAAGCAATGCGTTGGTGCCTGACCGAGATGAGATCCTCAGCCAACTGAGCATGTTTTAGCACCTCGTCAAATGAGCTGGGTCTTAATATCGCAACCAGTTCATAGATATCAGCACAAAGCCCTTTCAGAAACTTCTTAGTTTTATGACTTTCAGGGGTGACTATTAGAGGAACAAACTTAGACAGTTGGACAAATTGCGCTGCATATTAGGCAACCGTAAGATTTCCTTAGTGGAGGTTCTTAAATTCCTCCTCCTTCTCTTAAACATAGGTTAGGAAAAATTTATCAAAGAATGCATCCAAAAAAACTTTCCGGATGATAGGGGTAGGCAGGATTTCCTTCTTAAGTCGCCACCAATTTTTTGCTTCACTGATTAGCATTAAGGCTGCTAGGGGAACCTTCTGTTCCTCGGTTAGGTCTAAGACAGAGAAAAGCTTCTCTATCTATAGGATCCAAGCTTCAGCTACTAAGGGGTCAGGGCCACCTTCAAAGTATGGTAGGTTAAGCTTCCTAAACTCATCTATGTTGTGAGAGATAGACCTCTAGGCTGTTCGGTATTCTAGGGTAGGGTATTGACAAGGGTTGGCTTTGTTTTGTCTTAGGATTGTTGTCAATCCTTGGATAGCCCAGAAGTGCTTGGTAAACTTAGCCCTGGGCCTCTAGTCTTTCGATACGTAGAAGGTCTCCCTTGCATCATTCCTATAAAATAAAGGAAGACACGAGTTGGTGGTCTAGTTTTAGAAAAGATGACTTTATTTTCTTAGATATCCTAAAGAGTCTTTCTATCTACGGCCTCAGTTGTAAGAGGATTTAGTCTGTGAACTGCTCTAATACCATATATGACATTTCAAATGTTAATTAAGGCAAAAGTGTGCCAGATACAGAAATAGATTATGAGTGCCTGATAAATTTGTATGCAGTGGAGCAAATTATTACCAATTTCTTACCAAAATATATGAGTTCCAATTACATATATATATAACTGAGGCCAGAAGTGGCCACAAAATATAAAATATCAAAATGCAAAAGGCCACTTCTTTCACTATGCGATTGGACTCATCAGAGTGCGGAACAAGTCATGCACTCCAAGGTTTATGGATCCACGGGATCCTCATAGACTTAAAGGGGTAGGTCAGTTATCGGTTCCTCACTATCCTCCTCATCTAGGGGAGGTATGGAAAGGGTGAATTCTTTATACTCAGTAAGGAAAACAGTATTTAAATAATATCGTAAGATTTTAAAAGTGAATAATTATATCATTAGTACTTACCAACAGATCACATCGGGGTCCTTTCTTACTTTATATAAAAAAATTATTTATTAAAGAAAAACATCACATCCATCAAATCATAGTCATAACAATCAAATCAAGCATCATACTTAACAATAGAGAAAATCAAATAAATCATGAAATACTCAGATTTTTGTGTCATGCTTCACGAAATCATTCTGACTTCTATCTCTGAGGGCAGATACAGATTTCCAACTAGCCATGTGGAATGACTAGATCATATATATAATGACAATTTGCTCAGGCACATTTTCGGCTTGCTAAATCATGGTACGATCTATGACCATGGTCGTACCAACCACAATGATCCTATTAGATATTCTATTGCCACAGCAGTACTTAGCTAAAGGTGACCTCTAATAGATATTCGCATCACCGCTCTCGTCAGAGGGTACACCATCATCCACAGGAAGCAATCCTCTCACATCTTTCCAGACCATATTGGGGAGGGAGAAACAAATACTCCTCAGAGATAAAAAGCATAATGAGACACTTGATGCATTATGCATATCAATACAAATACATATATTTTTCAAACCATTTAGGCTCATTCCCTTTTTCTTTCTTTCTTTTTCTCTTTTTTTTTAAACATTTCAGAAAATTAACACCGGATTCATATTATTTAATTTACATGCAAATCATTAAGTGCCTATAAAATCACATAACATTCTTGAAGTCAAGAATAAATCACTTATTAAACATAAAACATGCAAAACACAAAACACAAACTTCATAATTTGATTTTCTAGCAATGCTCCTTAAGATGTTTAAAGAAATACTAAATTCTTTGCCGAAACCTCAAAGTTTTCCTATATCTTTTTTCTTCTTCTCCTATCCTTCTCTCTCTAGATCACTCGCGCTCTCTCTAAGCACTTGGAAGATGGAAGAATGAAATGGAAGTGATTAGGAAAAATGGAAGACGAGGTCCCTATTTATAAAAAATGGGGACCATTAGATTTGTGCCAAGTGGCAAAATCTAGTGAAGAGAGAGAGTGTTAAGTGGAAGAGGAGTGATTTGATACGGCATTATGGCAGTATAAAAAAAAAGAAGAATTCCTCCACCGGCGGCAACTTTCCACCTAAGGCGGTGACACACTACTCGAGGTAGTGCATGGCACCAAGGGGGTGGCGGCACACTATCTGAGGTGACAGTGCACCTCACCTAGGCCGGCCACGTGTTGCAAGCCTAGCCTCCTGGCAGTGGCCTACCTTACCACGTGCAGGAGCTAGCCTGCGCTTGTGTAGAGCCTTCTTCATGCAGGCCCAAATGCATAGGCTTATCCGCACAGGCCTACTGCGTGGACAGCGAGCACATAGGGTGTGGTGCCTGGCCCTATCCATGCGCAATGTGACGCACAACATACTATGCCTGCGTAGGCGAGCCTCTCCTGCGGGATTTTGCTCCATTTTCTGTTTTCTCTTGAAAATTATTTTTAAGTAAAAATAATAATAATAATATATAAAATCAAATAAAAATAAAAAACAAAATAAAATAAAGATAAAATAACGAAATCTGAATAATTTAAATTTATGAATTTAAATCACGAATTACGATATAAAGCTATGGGATAAATTTAAATGAGTTCAGGTGACCTTAAGGCTCGAATAAATAGGGATTTTCATATACAAATTTAGTGTGGTGGTGAGCGGGGTGTTACAGTAGCGAAGATATTATTTAATGCATCGGTTGACAACTTTCAATTGACCATCAGTGTGAGGATGATATGCAAAATTGGTTTTGAGCTGAGTGCTAAATAATTTAAAGAATTCCACTAGAAGCTACTGATAAAAATGGGATCTCGATCAATAATAATTGATTAGGGTATCCCATGAAGCTTAACCACATTATATACAAATGGCTCTGCCACTATGTTGGCAGTATCTGAATGAGCTAAAGCCATAAAGTGAGCCGACTTACTAAGATAGTTGACCACCACAAAAATAACACTATTACCACTAGAAAGAGGTAAGCCTTTAATGAAATCCATTGAAATGTCTTCCCATACTTGACATGAGTTAAGAAAGGGTTGTAGTGGCCCAGTAGGTGAAAGAGTATCAGATTTAACCTGTTGACAGATAACATAGGATGAGACATATTTAGTTACCGCTTTATGCATCAAAGGCTAATAAAATTGTTGAGTAAATTGTTTGAATGTTCTCTGAATCCTTAGATGACCCTTAGTAGATGAATTATGAAAGTCATGTAATAATTGATGAGTTATGTCATACTTGGGTGGAATAATGATTCTTGAAGTATACAAGGCCACATAATTAATAAGAATTAAATTTTATTGGATAAATAAGTAGATTAATTTAGCCATAATCTATAATACTTAGGTAAAGGTAATTTAAAATACGAAAAGGAATAAATTTTTGAAATCATTTTGATGAAATAAATTTGTAAACGAATTAATAAATTTTATTTTGAATAGAATAGATGATATAAGAAAATAAATTGAGAAAAAAGGAAAAGAATATTTGTAATGATTTCTTTTAGAATTAAATGAATAATAGATAAAATAAAATAAAAAATTATTAATTAATTAAAGCAACATTAATATAAAATGATAAGAAAGTATTATTTATGAAATTATGTAATTAATAAAATAGACACAACAAAGAAAAGTTAAATCAAACAATCACCTTAATAACTAGAATAATTGTAGAAACGAGATGGGCATGCAATATGATTGCTTGAGACTCTTGGGTCAATCGCTGACCTGAGAAGGCTTAGTTGTTGTGCAGGTTTCAGCTAATATTTGGATGATGTTTGGAACTCAAATTGGAATCCTTTAACTCCATAGTCTGTAAGTATATCTAGTAGCTATCTCGAAGCCACATTCGCATGTTTTCGAAAATGTTTTCAAGCAAAAAATTAATTAATTTTTGAGTAAGGTTTATAAAATTAAGGAATTGAGATTGATAATCAAGTAAGTGGAAGAAATTGGAAAATTGTGATACTGAATGTTTTAATTTGTCATTTGCTTGTTACTTGTTTGTTGAATGAAGATTGCATGTTTTAAATATTGTATGATGAGTTGATGGTATGATGAGTTGAATAGTGTGAGTAGAATATTAATAGTAGTGCATATTTACCAATAAGATCATGAACACATAAAATAACTCTCACAAATAAAATAAGATCAACAAAAAAATACACATTCTCAAATAAAATTAGGAATTCTAAATAAAACTAATAAAACTAAAAATTAAAAAATAATAAAAGCACTGAAACATAAATAATAAACATAATGATAACTAAATAAATTACAATAAACAAGAAAGTGGATGATTAAGGGGAGTTAGTGAGTTCTATAAGGATGGAAAAGAGATAAACTAAGAGAATTAGAATAGTGTGAGATATAGAGTAAGGTTAACTAAGAAAGTGCACAAAGTCTTTAGGAGATATAATTAGTCTGTTAGAAAAAAAAAATTTAATCTTAACTAGAATAGGAAGAAAAAAAAACAAAAGAAAAGCTTGAAAGAAGCAAAAATTTAGAGTTAACCAGTTTAAGATTGGTATGACTGAAATTCAATGGTGTGGTGAACCCTATCCTTGGGTGGATGGAAACCCTTCCACACGTGGTTGGGGTGTGTGTTATGTTCTGGGTCACCTGGCGAAGGACTACTGTGACCATTGAGTGTGTTTTGGCTGTGTGTGTGTATTTTCTTGTGATAGTGAGAATCCTAATCCCATAATGATACTAATTGGATAATGGATTCACCCGTTCAATCTGTAAAAAAATTCTAAAACTTTAATAACTTTAATTTGATAATTGTGTTGGGGCAAATCGAGAATTGGCGATACCTGCTGAGGGGTTACAGATGTCTCGATTTGACTGAAAACTTGTGGGATAGTCTAGTATGTGAATTTTTGGGATAAATATGGATTAGAGGGAAACTAATGGATAAGTATGGTTTTGGAACCAGATGTGATGTGATAATAGTGTTCGATATGAGTGGTTACAGTTAGGAAATTAAGAAAGGAAAGAAATTAGGGGGATAATGAGAAAATAATGAGAAAGAGAAATTTTGAGAGATAACTAGTAAAGGGGAATAGTGAAGGGAAAAGAGTAGATAGAATAAAATTAAGGGGAACAATGAGAGATGAGATAGGAAATGGAATATCTCTATATTTCATGGTTTTCAAACATAAAAGGAAAGAAAAGTTTTACATTTCTAATTGACTGTATATTGGTATATCGCATGCCTAGGGTGTAGTCTATTCGATATACTTATTGAGCCCATTATTTTGCTCATTCCATTCAAAATCTAATCATTTTCATATCAGACGAAGGAAGATAGTTTATAAAGCAAAATAAGCAATTTCATGTTTTAGTTTTCATCTAGTGAGTTTTAGTCTAGTTGTGGACTCTACATAATTTTGTAACCTCAATATGCAAATTATGTTACATGTTGTACAAGGGATGAATAGCTTCTTTTATGCTTTTATTTTTAAATTTTATGTTGTATTTTCTAGTTCAGTTGTGTTTGGCAATGTGGTTTCTCGTTGGGGAATTGCAAGTCGTCTCACACAGTGCCTTTATCCCTAACAATCAGCAGTCTTATTTGCACCACCTGAAAGGCATTGTGTGGTTCTCCAATTGCAAGTGATCGATCTTAGCTCAGCTAGCAACTAAATCCCGAGCACTAAGTCGATTCCAGTTAAGGGTAAAATAAAGAGATCCATTTCAAAAACCATACCTTGAATCTGAATTGGCACTCATGCAAATCGGCCTTTTCACTTCATCGCGGCACCGCTTTCAACTTTCATCTTGAAGGATTAAGTGGGAATCACAGGTAATTTCTGCATGTTCGCAATATATTCACTCATAAAATTGTGAGTTTATCAACTTTTGACGAGGGCCACTACCTTATGCTTATTGATGATAGCGATGACTTGTATCGTTTTGGTGGCCGGCCACCCGTGAACGTGTGCAAGGAGATTTCAAGTAGGTTCTGCAACTTCATCTACTTCATAGGCTCCTTCCAAAAGCAAGAGTTGCGGCCATCGACATCGGTTCCCAGTCGAGAATTTATCGTTGCAATTGAAGAAGATACCTTAGGCTTGGCACCGCTGCATTTCCACCCAATAGATGCATTTCGACAGAATTTTCCATTTCTCAGTGGTTAGGGTTATTGAAGAAGAAACACGGTCTGAACTGATGAAGTGTGTGCGGTCTGGACCAGGTTGGCTGAAGTTGATTTACATCCTGGTTGACAATGGTCTAACTGCTCATCTTGCATTCGGGCTAGGCTTATAGCCTCTTTGAGATCTTTGGGTCAGAACATTTGGATTCGTTAAGCAATCTCGAGTTTTAGCCCACCCATGAAGGTACCCACTAATGCACTTTGGGTCCATTCCCTGACCCAGTTACCCAATATTTCAAACTGACTATGATATTCTCTTAATGGCCTAGTCTGAGTGATTTTGGACAAGGCCTCATGGGCATCTTAAATATCAGTTGGCCCAAAACATTCTCATAATTCTTCTTTAAAAACAATCTAGCTCACATTTCTTCTTTTTTCCTTGTAGGTTCAACGAAGCCATTGCCACCACTGGTTGGCTTCGCCAACCAGATGATAAGCAGCCAATGCCACTTTCTAGTTGTCGTCGATGCATTAGCATTCAAAAAATTGTTCCGCATGGTTAAACCACTCAGTCGATTCATCACCTACAAAAAATTCAGAGAGTTAAGTTTGGTAAGTTTCAGTTGAAAAGAATATCGACTCTTGCTGTCTCCTTCTTGGTTGTCATCATGACTGGTTTGGTGTTAGCTAGGGTGACCAATATTATAGCTACTTGATCCCTCTCTGTCCAACACCAATGTGTCAGCAACTTGTTGGATGGTGTCTTTAGGCTATTGAAATTTATTGGTGAAGCTGACCTATGTTTTGTTCAAGCTATCTTGTATGTCACCCATGCTAAATTCCAAGTTTTCTATCTGTTCTTATTGGTAGACATGCTCTGATTCAAAAATTGTTATGGTCTCAGTTAGAACCTTAACTAATTAGATGATAATTTCTCTTTTAGGCAAGAATAACCTTGATTTTGGAAACAAGAACACACATGCCTTTTAATTGAGTTGCAAGAGTTTAAATAGAAGATTACATGGTTTACTTACTTAAGGATAACTACTACATAGGTGGAAGACATGCAGGTTGGTGGTTGATAAATAGTAGTGTAACTACTAGTGTTATTGATAGCTACAGTTTCTTTAATTGTCTAAATATATGATATTCTTCTTGGGTTGTCTCTTAAATCTTTAGAGCATAACAATTAATTCAAAATTACTAGTTAAGATTTGTTCTTTGAGGTTATTCTATCTAGATTTTAAGAGATCTTGTGAGATTTTATTTAATTTCAAATTAGTGCACAGAATCGATTAATTAGGATTTTCTAATTCTTTTATCTTTATCTATTTCTAGTTGTATATGTATAAATAGACAACTTTAGTTGTGAAAAATATAAGTAGTTTTCATATTACCAATCTCTATTTCTTATATACTATTCTTTACTTCTCAACTTAAATTTTTTTCTCTTCTACTTGATTTTTCCAATATAAATAGAATTGTTGTATGGTTTCAAGAGATGCCAAATCTTAGCCAAAACACGAATGACAACTCTTGTAACTCTAAGTTGCAATTAGGAGCCATTATGAGGATGAACTAGATGCTGCAACTAGTTATAAAAGGGTTTTTCTTAAGAAGGATTTTTAGAGCAAAAATCTATAAGGCATAATGTCACTCTTTTTTAAATAAACTAAAAACTAAAGAACAAATTGGTAATATCACTCTTTAATAAGATATGTTTTGTAGAATAGGCTAAAGCTTATTTGTTATAACTTAGATTTCAAGTAATATAACTATTCACGCCCCCGTGAAGAAGAACACAAGTAACTTCCTTTTCTTTCTTCTCTATTTATCCCTTTAGGGTAACTCTCTCCCTTGTACATGAATAAAGGTTGAGATGAGCCACTTATCAAAGCGGGTGAATGGGGGTGGCCTTTCAAAAATAGAGACCATTCCTTAACTGATAAGCTCAAAAACCTACAACCATGTAAATCATTTATTTAGCTTAGTCTATTTAATCTTTCTACTTATTTAGTTTAGAAAAATGCTTAGAATAGGTTAGTTTAGGAAAACCATAGGTTGAAATGCTTAAGAATCCTTAGTCTAGGTGTTAAACCATTATTCAAGGGCATTTAGCGTGAGTCAAATTCAAGAAAAGTTGTGTAAGTACTTCTGTTTCTATAACCCGAAGAACCTTTAGGATTTATGTGACATTCTAAATGCTAATTTAGGGCATAAGGATGCTAGATACAGAAACAAATTACGAGTGCATGATAAATAATTATATACAGTGGAGCAAATTATTACAAATTCCTTACTAAAGTATATATAAGTTCCAATTATACATATATAACTAAGGACAGAAGTGGCAAAAAAATACAAGAATATCAAAGTACAAAAAGGGCCACTTCTTTCACTATGTGAATGGACTCATCAGAGTGCAGACAATTCATGCATTCAAGGTTTGTGGATCCACAGGATCCTCATAGACTTCAAGGGGTAGGTCAACGATCAGTTCCTCACTATCTTCCTCATATGGGGAGTATGGAAAGGAGTGAGTTTCATACACTTAGTAAGAAAAACAGTATTTAAATAATATCATAAGATTTTAAAGGTGAATAATTAAGTCATCAACGCTTACCATCAGGGGTCACGTCACGGTCTATTCTTACTTTAAAAAAATAATTTATTTATTAAAGAAATATCAGATCCATCATATCATAGTCACAATAATCAAATCAATCTAGCTGATAATAGAGAATCAAATAAATCATAAAATGCTCAGATTTTCGTATCAAGTTTTGCGAAGTTGTTTTGACTTCTATCTACCGAAGGGAGATATGGATTTCTAACTACTCGTGTGGAATGACTAGATTACATATATAATCGTAATTTGCTCACAACATATTTTTGGCTTGCCAAACCATGGCATGATCTATGACCACGGCCATGCCAACCATAGTGGTTCTATCATATATTCTATAGCCACGACAGTACTCAGCCAAAGGTGACTCCTAACAGATAATTCGCATCACCATTCTTGTCAGAGAGTACGCCATCATCTACATAAATAGTCCTATATATATAATATCTATATATATATATTATATACACATAGATCAAGCTTTTCATAAACACACACAAGATATCTATATATATTATATTATATATAGAGTAATTTATACCTAATTTCTGCCAAAATCATTCTTTTTCATGTAACTTATGTTTAATAAAATTGGCATCTAAGATGACTAAATTATAATATGTCAACCTCAGGTCAAATATGTCTCAAAAACATATGTTTATGAACTCTCGGGGACATAAAAGATACAATGCAACAAGTAAAAATAAAGTTAAATAAAGTCTTTATCGAAGTAATTTAAAATATTTCTAAGTCTTTATCAAAGTAATTTAAAATCTTTCTCGAGCATAAACAATAGCTCGTTGAACTCTTTGTCTTGACTTTCGCTTCTACCTCTGAAAAAGAAGTAATCTAAAATAAAAAATCAGTCATACAACTAGATTGTGATTTAATTAATAAAAATACATCAAACACAAACTTAAAACTTTAATCTAACAAATAATTTTTTTCTTAGCAATAATTAGATATTTGGCATTGAACTGTAATAGTCATACCTCATGGTTTTCCTATGCTTAGGTCTTAGTAAATCTGAGAAGGAAAAAATATTTATAAGTTTGATAGTGAATAAGTAATATTTAATTAGTTGGTTGTTACTAATACTTATGCACATACAAAATAAGAAACTCAATTTTAGAATCGGAATTAAGTATTTTTACAAAAAAAATTAAAAATAACATGCACAAAACATATTTTTACATAAGAAAAATTTTCTCGAGTATAAAGTAAGGCTTTATTTAAAAATTTTCTCGAGTATAACCAGTGGCTTGGGTTTGTCCCTCTCGGGTCGAGTTATTACACTTGCACTAAAGGATGCAATTCTTCTTCCATAGGTTAAGCGGCCAGTTTATTACCAACCTCCTACACCTACAAGTTTAAAACCAATCTAATTAATTATACACCTCTTAATAATTAGTAGAGGGATTTACTATGAGAAACATAAATTAGGAATTCTTTTTCTTTCTTTAAAAATACTAAAACTAAATCTGCTATAAGTTTTTCTAATAAAAATTGTAAAAAGTTCTACTTTATTGTTAAAAATACGAGTAAAATTTTAAATATTGATAGAGAGATTGAATATTAATACAATAGAAGTGAACTAAACATAGTGCTAAAAGTAGATAAAATATAAGTAAAGCTTAATTTTTTAAAGGAGAAAAAAGGTATGCTTTAAGGAGAGACCTCTCTTAATGTTATGTGAATCACTGTTGTTTGTTAGTGAAATGAAATATAACAACTCACCTCTTCTTCATTTGCTACTTCTGGAGGTAATGCGTTTAGATCAAAATCATGCTTGAAAGGTTGATAATCATCAATAGCCTCTTCACTTGCAATGTTCGTTATACCTAGGTCTGCTAGCTTCTCTTTCTGTTTAGATCACTTGTAATGTGTTTAGATCGAAACAATATGAATACAAAGCTATTTTCTTTCAAAAGATTTTAGTAGTTATATTACTCTTTTGAATGTAACTGATGTTAATCTTTACTTTTTAAACCTTATAGGCAAAGTATATATGAATTTTTAGGTCTCTTGGAGAAATTTTTTAATAACTTAAGACTTACAATAACCTGACTGTTTAAGTGAAGTTTGTAATCCAATTTTCTGTGTCTATATTAAGGGGCATAATGATTCCAAAATGACCAACTAGTTTGCAATCTTAGGTGATAAGAAGGTTAAAGACACACCTTGTGGTGAGGCTTATTAGGTAGGACAAAGGTAACATCATTAGTAAGATTATGTCAAAACAAAACTGCTTCAAACAAGAATGTGAAAAATCAAGTAAAGATGAGAAATCATTTAAATATATAATGCAATGAATGATATAGAGAAATACAAAAAGAAATAGAAGTAAATTAAAGATCTAAGTTGCAGATCTTCATAAATTGTTTTAAAGCAACATCATTTATTGTAATTAAAATCGCATATATTTTCTAATAAGAATGTTTTTATGTGTTTGGTTTTGTAAACAAGAATACATGAAATTTTAAGGTTAAATAAATCAAAATTAGGGGAAAATAAAATATAAAAGCCTAAGAAACTAATTATTTTATATAAAATAGTGCACAACTAATAGAGAAATGAAATGGTTATGAAAGAAATTGCAAGAGTTTGAATTATAGTTGGGTCAAACTACAGATTTCAAAATTGTAATTTGTCCATAATTTTATTCAAGACAAAAATATAAATAAGGACTACAATAGATCGAGTTTGGGGTGAATTTCCCAAAATCCGAACCTGATCTAATTTTAAAAAATTGAAAACCCAAACAAGTTGGAGTAAGTTTTAAAAATTAATTTTTTTTTTGGCCTAATCAGGTTATTAATGAAATTAAACTAGACTAAATACCAATTATATATAAATAAAGTAAAAATATATATATTTAATTAACATAAAATATTGTATAAACACCAAATTAACATATATATAACATTTCTTATTAAAATTAAAAATATATTATATATGACAATCTAGGGCTTAGATTGGCTTTTAATATCAAAATAGAAGAGGACACATCATGCTTTACGAAAACAAAATAGATAGATATTCAGATCCTACATGCCTTGGATCTTTTGGGCGAAATAACTAGGTCCAGTTTTAGAGAATCGGCTCTGGTCGGTTTGGTCAATTCAAATTACGCAATTCTTAACCATAAAGGAATTACCATATAAACAACTTAATAAGACGTTAATGGAGTAAGAAAATTATAGAAAAATCAAGGGAAATTTATAAAAAAAAGGGAATTTGAAGTTTAACTAAACCCTAAGGCATGATCTTTTTATATCAATCGAATCGATCAATTCATGTATTAAAAAGAGAAAATGATGAATTAATCATAAGGAGAATGTATAAAATTGAAAAACTATGAAAGCGTAAGGGAGTTTCATTCAAGAAACTTACACCTCATCAACTTCTGTAACAATGTCACCAGTGCCGATTTCACTTTCAATTTCAGAAGGCATATTGCAAAATTCTTGTTGAGATTGAGAGCGAGACATCTTCGATTGAGAGTAAAAGAATTAGGAATGACCTGTCACTGGTATTCTTCACTTTATTTGTCAAGGGGTTGGTGGGCAAGAAGACGAGGGCCCTTTTACATTGGTATAAAAGATAAACTATTATTAACCTACCTAATAACCTAATTTAAATCATTACTACATCCGTATATAAAGAAGTATGTATCCTTTTTTTTTGGTAAAAAACCTCCTTAGGTTTTATAATTCAAATTGGTACTTGTATTTTTTATGTGTATATAAGTAACTAGTTAATGCAATAAATACATCCTAAAAAAGTGAGAATATATTATATTTTAAAAACATTTAATGGTGAACAAAAATTGTTACAAATTTTCTACTTAAAATGAAGGGTCATCAAGATTGATAGATGATACTAATATTACGAACTAACTAGATGTCTGACCATTATTAACAATTGAATGTATATAAGTCTATGCTTATGAACTTAGAATAATTTAGTGGAATTTAAAATTTTTAACTAAAAATAAAAATAAAGGTCATCGAGTGAAAACTTATAATTAGTGTGTCATAAGACGGATACAGATAGGAAGTTATAAACTAAAAACGAGTGTGGAGTCTGAATTAGATGACATAATGTCATATCCGTACCTAACCCACCTTGAATTAAATAATATATGTATTGGATTAATTGAGGAAGTGAACGAATAGTTTAAATATTTTTTTTTATATTTTTATATTTAAAATTGAACAATTTATTATAATGAAAATTATTTAATTTTCTAATTATTTAAATGTTTAATTTTTATTTTTTATCATATTTATTATGGATTTGCTGTTGAGTAGAATACATTTTTTATGTTGTCTTAAATTATAATGTGTTTTAATTTATACTTAAGATTTTCTTTAACTTTTAGTTATTTATTTGAATATGTTTTAAGAAACATATGTTTACCAATAATTGGAGTGAGTAGTAAGTAAAACATTTTAGTCATGGGATAAATGACTAGTAAAGATGTGAGATTGATATAAGTTTACCTTTCCTTAGTAGGGGATGTTGGAGAAAAAATACGTGCTCTATATCCACCTTATGCTCTATATGGAATATAGAATTATTTTTCAATTTTAAAAACTCAACTGAGACCTAAATGAATAGAATTTCTACGTTTAGGGCTTATTTACAATTTAGAATAAAATGGGACATGCTAGGAGCTAACATGTCTGGGGCACCAATTTTGTTGTGCCATGTGGCAGACACACGGATAGGGTAAAGGTAACACTACACGTATTAGGGGCGATCAAACGGCCAGAGGGAATTCTCGTCCGATTGCACAGTTAGAAACATTTTTAGTCGAAAAGTGTGATCGAACGATCCAAGATTGCTCCTGACCAAGTTAATCGAATGACTTTGTTTTTTTTTTTTCCGCAATCTGGATTAACTCCCACTCAAATTTTGAATCAACAGTTGAGATTTCCTTCTACATCGTGCGATCTAGATTTTATGAAGTACAAACAGTCCATATCCTTGTTAGTAGAATCAAACAGCTATGATTCAAGGAGATGTGAAATGTCAAAAAAGGGTTTAATGAAATGCTAGATTCGACGATGGAGGTTCAAAGGATCATGGTCGAATTGTTAGGGGTTAATTTTGCTTATAAAAATATGAAAATTTCCCCCTTTTGATTCCACAGCCCGGACCTTTAAAGAGATTGATTGTACGACCTATTCCTAGGGTATAAAAATAAACCCTATATCGATCTCCCCATTTGAGAGAGAATTATTGCTGAAGAGAGAAAGAAAGTGTGTGAGTGAGAGAAGAGATCGAGCAAAAGAGGGAGAGAGTGTTTGAGGCAATTTCTGGCGTAATGCCATCACGGAAGAGTGATGAATCAGGTGTTAAATTTTTCAACTGCTTAGGTTTTATTGTTGTGTTTCAAATTTTTAAATTATGTGGGCTTGGTCCACAAGAAGAAAAGAAAATGAAGAAAAGAAATAAAAGGAAGAAAAGGAAGAAACGGAAGAAAAGAAGGAAAGGAGAGGCCCATTCGGTTGGTCCAAAGCCTAGGCAGGTTTAGGCTTGGCCAACCCGGCCCAAGACTGACTGGGTGTTGACTGACTCGGTCAATGGTCAACATTGACTTTGATCAGTCAATGGTCAGCTTTTGACCAAAAAACAAATTTTTTTTAAAGATATTTTTGATTATTTTGTAGTTGATTTTCTTCTTAATTCAGTTTAAATTTGGGTTTAATTTTGAATTTTAATATTGATATGTGCATATGCATATTGAAATAAATTAATTTGCACAACATGTCACCAAAGTGACATCTCTTGTAGATAATTTACTTATTTCATAATGTAAATAATTGTATGAGTGTAATTTATGTGAACGTTAATCGGCTCAAAGGAAGGTTAATATTTAACATTATTTCATTCTATTTTTTGAGGTAATGAATACGTGACAGATATTTAGTATAACATGTGAACTTTAAATCAGTCGAAATGAAGGTTTATTGTTTGATGTGTTTCTACTGTCTGTATTTAATTACTGGTACAAGGTACCACTTACAAGTTAATATTATGTTCAAAGATAGAATGTTAATGGAGTGCTTAGTATCTTAAGATAGGAATATATCTTTACTTAAAATTCATTATTAAATTTTATGATTTATAGATTTATGTGAGTATTAATTAATTTTTTTTGTATGTTCTATGTTCAACTTCTTTTTATACTAGAAATATCACTAATTCCATCCCAATGTTGAATGGCACAAACTTCAAGCAATGAAAGAATAGTGTTCAACTTGTGCTTGGAGTTATGAATCTAGATTGGGCTTTACGGGTTGATCAACCCGATCTAATTACTCCTAACAATATCCCTGAGGAAAAAAAGGAGTTTGAAAGATGGGATTGATCAAACCGTATGAGTATATTGGTTATGAAACTGGCCATTTCAGAGGTTTTTCTGGGCACTATGTCCGATGAGATCACAATAGCTAAAGATTTTCTTCATTCTCTAGAACAACATCTCACTAGAAGTGATAAGGTCGAGACATGTAAACTTCTATCAACTCTTGTTTCCATGAGGTATAAGGGAAGTGGAAACAAGACCACATAATGGAGATGTTACATGTGCATGCAAAGCTCAAGACCCTTAGAGTGGAATTATCAGAAGAAGTACTTGTGTACTTTGTTTTGATTTCTCTTCCACCATAGTTCAATCATTTTAAGGTGATATACAACTATTAGAAAAAATCCTAGAATCTGAATGAGCTCATTTCACATTGTGTTCAAGAGGAGGAAAAGCTTAAGTTTGAGAGGACAGAGAGTGCTCATTTCGTAGTGATCTCAAAGGATAAGAAGAACAAAAAAAAAGAAAATAGGTAAATTTGTTGCGGTTCTAGTACAATAGAAGAAGTAATAGAAGGTTAAGACTAAAAATGTTTGTTTCTTCTGTAATGCTCTAGGACAATATAAGAAGCAATGCGCTAATTATCATGCGTGGCGCACAAAGAAAGATATTTTTCTTAATTTTTTTTGTTATGAGGTTAATTTAACTTCTGTACTTACACACACCCAGTGGATAGAATCTGGTACCACAGCTCACATCAGTGTGTCTATGCAGAGTTGCCTCCATTGTCGCAAGTCAAGTGATGGAGCCAGATTTATTTATGTGGGCGTTAACAAAAAAATCGAGGTGGAAGAAATTGACAAATTTAGATTGTTGTTAAGGACTGAATTTTATTTAGATTTAGGATAGACTTTTATTGTATTGTCATTTAGATAAAATGTGATTTTTGTTTCTGTATTAGACAAATTTGGTTATTCATGTTCATTAGGAAATGAAAAATTTAGTCTTTTTGTAATTCAATTCTTATTAGTTCTAGTTCTTTATCAGCACATGATAATCTTTATTTGCTTGATACAATTGCTTCTTATAATGAATCCTTACGTGTTGGTGCAAGTGGTGTAAAGAGAAAATTAACCAAGGAAAATTTTACTTCATTATGGCACAAGAGATTAGATCACATTTCTCAAAGGAGAATTGAGACACTTGTGTCAGATGGAATTCTAGATCCCTTTAATTTTACAAATTTTGACAGATGTTTCCATTGTATCAAGGTGAAATAGATAAACATTAAGAGATTAGGTGCTAACAAGCGTATAGACGTATTAGAACTCTGATATTTATGGACCGTTCCTTGTGACTTCTTGGAATAGTCAACAATATTTCGTAATGTTTATAGATGATTATTCAAGATATGACTACTTATATCTCATTCATGAAAAGTCTTAGTCCCTGGATGTGTTCAAGAATTTTAAAGCAGAAGTTGAGAACCAACTCAACAAAAGGATTAAAGCTGTTAGATTTGACTATGGTGGTGAATACTATGATAGATCTGACGGATTAGGTGAACAATGTCCAGGGTCGTTTGCTCGATTCCTAGAGGAATGCGGTATCGTCCCACAGTACACCCTGCCAGTTCTCTTAGCATGAATGGTGTTGTTGAAAGGAGAAACAGAACACTTAAGGATATGGTGAGGAGTATGATTAGTCATTCTACCTTACCTGAATCACTTTGGGGAGAAGTATTAAAGACCACAACATATTTACTCAACAGGGTTCCAACTAAAGCAACTAAAAAGACCCCTTATGGGCTTTGGATGGGTAAAAAGCCTAGTTTAAGACATTTACATATTTGGGGATGTCTACCTGAGGTTAGGCCTTATAGGCCACAAAAAAAAAACTAGACTCTAAAACTACTAGTTACTTTTTTGTTGGTTATTCTAAATGATTTAGGGGTTCAAGTTTTATGATCCCATTACTAAGATAATTTTTTAGACGAAAAATACCCAGTTCTTTGAGGATATTGAGTTTGCCAGGGAAGAAAAAGTTTGAGATCTTGTCTTTGAAGAGGAACGGGTCGATATTCCTATTCCCTTAATTGCTTTTGACAATGATCAAGATCATATTCTTATCCCTAGCATTGTTCAAGAAGAAACTACATATTAAGACAATGTCATAGTATCTCCCGCTCCTGTTTAGGAAACTACTCGTGAAGCACAAACTTCATATCCTCAAGAACTTATGCCATTAAGGAGATCCACTAGAGAGAGGAGAAGTGCAATTTCATACGATTATATTATATATCTACAAGAACATGAGTTTGATATTAGTACGGTGGAAAATGATCTTATCAAATTTTGTTAAGCCATGTAAAGTTCTAACTCTCAAAAGTAGATGATGCAATGAATGAAGAGATAAAGTCCATCAAGGACAATGACATTTGGGATCTTGTCCCATTGCGTAAGGATGAGAAACCCACTGGCTGCAAATGGATAGTAAAAACCAAAACGGATTTGAAAGGTAATGTGGAGAGGTACAAGACTCGTCATGTTGCTAAGGGCTTTACATAGAAAGAAGACATCAATTATAAAGAAACTTTCTCTCTAATTTCATCGAAAGACTCTTTCAGAACTATAATGGCTTTAATAGCACCTTTTAATATTGAGTTACATTAGATAGATATTAAGAGAGCATTTCTCAATGGTGACATTGATGAGACGATTTATATGGTGCAACCAGAAAACTTTGTATCCAGAGATGCACAGCAAATGGTTTGCAAACTAAAGAAATCTATCTATGCACTTAAGTAGGCTTCCCATCAATGGTATCACAAATTTCATCAAGTCGTCATCTCATTTGGTTGTGAGATAAATTTAGTGAAAGATTGTGTATACCACAAGTTCAATGGGAGTAAGCATATTTTTCTAGTTTTATATGTCGATAACATACTATTTGCAAGTAGTGATATAGGCTTATTGCACAAAACTAAGAGATTTTTTATAAATAAATTTGATATGAAAGATCTTGGGGATGTCTCTTTTGTATTAAGGATCCAGATACATCGGGATCCCTCTTGGGTTATTCTTGAATTATCACAATAAAGCTATATCAAAAAGGTTCTGAAAAGGTTTGGCATGCAGGTTTGTAAACCATGTGACTCCCCTATATCTAAAAGAGACAGGTTTACTCTAAGTCAATGCCTCAAGAATGATTTAGAGAATACAGAGATGCAAAAGATTCCTTATGCTTCAGCTTTAGAGAGTCTAATGTATGCACAGGTTTGTATGTGTCTTGATATTACGTACATTGTTGGGATGTTAGGTAGATATTAAGCAATCTAGGTATGGATCATTAGAAAGCAGCCAAACGTGTCATCCAGTATCTATAAAGAACAAAAGGTTATATGCTCACATACAGGAGGCCAGATCAATTGGAGATCATTAATTATTCTGATTTTGATTTTGTTGACTGTCAAGACAGCATAAAATTTACATCAGACTATATTTACTTGCTTGCTAGGTGAGCTATTTTATGGAAAAATGCTAAACAAACACTTGTAGCCTTTTCTACTATGGCAGCACATTTTGTAGCTTGTTATGAAGCATCCAATCATAGAATATGATTGCAAACTTTTGTCACTAGGCTGCATATTATTGATGGCATAGAAAGACCATTAAAAATATTTTTTGACAATAACTCTGTAGTTATGTATTCCAACGACAACAAAAGCTCGATAAAGTTAAAGTATATAGATATCAAGTTCTTCGTTGTTAAAGAAAGAATTCAAAGTAAGTAGATATCAATAGAGCACATTGGAACAAACTCTATAATTGCAGATCTGCTCACTCAAGGATTACCACCTAAGATCTTTCATGAGCACACTGCTTATATGGGTGTTGTATCCCTAGATGATGTGTAGTTTTAGTGGGAGTCTTATACCATAGTTGCATTTATTTTGTAAGACATGTCATAAACTCTGTACTTTAGTTTTATTTATATATATATATATGGTTTCATTATAGTTTTTGTGTTTTGGTTTTGTTTATATATATTATCTTTGAATTTTCTTACTGTTGATCTCACTAAGGTTAAGGCAGGACCAGTTGGCAATAGGCATGCTTAGATCACATAGCATGTAATTTTCATGCTGCACATCCATGCTTTGATCACATTATTATTATAAAGTAATATTATTATCCACTCTACAATTATTATTTAAATATTACTATATATTCCCTTAGCTATTATCCTTATTTTTAGTGTTCCCCTTTATTATCAACACTAACATGTGTAATATATCATTATTTTTCATTTTCTTTTTCATTCTCTTTTTTTTTCTTTTACTTTTAACGTATCTAAGGCCATCTCCTCAAGGTTCAGTCTGTAAATATTAACTATTAATTTTTTCGTATAAATGAATGTCATAATCAAATACTCGTCTAACAGTTAGATCCTTAAAACATATATGTAAATAATTAGTCTATACTATGGAGCATGTGAACTGCACCTTCTTACTCTGTATTATCTCATCATAGAATCTTTGATTAAATAACTAATGAAACAATTAGCATATAATTTCACTTTCAATAAGATTGGTGATAACTCTCTTAATTTAAATTTCTTTAAAAAATTAAAAAATTTAAAATAAAAATAAAAATTTCTATTCTTTTGTTGTGCATCATTAATTTAATAAGGAAGAACAAAACACATTGACATTCACTTTCATTTTATTTAAGAACTAGTGGCAAAAGATATCATTGTTATGAAGTTTTGCAAAAAAAATGGACAGAAAGCAAATATATTCACAAAAGCTCTTCTATGCCATAAAATTATTTTATACAAGAAGCAACTTGGCCTATTCAATTTTAAATCAAGGGACAATGTTCAAGGTTATTGTTATGGTCCCTGTTAGAACCTTAAGTAATTAAATGACAATTTATCTTTTAGGCGAGAATAACCTTGACTTTGGAAATAAAAACGCAAATGTCTTGTTCATTGAGTTGTAAAAGTTTAAATAGAAGATTATAATGATGGTTTACATACTTGAGTATGATTATTATACAAATTAAAATAACTACTACATAGGTGGAAGACATGCAGGTTGGTGGTTGACAAATTGTAGTGTAATCGTCAGAGTTATTTATAACTAATGCAGTTTCTTCACATGTCTTAATATATGATATTCTTCTTGAGTTTTCTCTTAGATCTTGGGAGCATAACATTATCCCACCTTCCTTAGAGAACCTTGTCCGCAAGGTTTAGAGTAGGAAAATGATCAAATAATTATGTGGTACTCTCCCAAGTAGCCTCTTCTTCAAGTAGATGCTTCCATTAAACATGAGCCTTTCTTAATCCAACAAGTGTCTAGGATAAACTCAGGTTGTACAGTAATATCCCAAGTATCATTAGTTAAGGGTAGTTCTTCAATCAGAGAGTCAGACACGCTCAATTTCTTACATAGGAGGGAGACATTGAAGACCAAATGAATATGTGAATGTGCAGATAGATTGAGTTTGTAAGCCACCGAACCAATTATTTCAACAATTTAGTAAGGACCATAGAAGCGATATGCGAGTTTTGAAAAGCCCTTTTAAACGTAGGTTGCTGATGATAAGGTTTTAATTTAAAGAATACCTAATCACCTTTCTAAATTTCAATGTCACAGCACTTAACATTCACAACTTATTGCATGCGGTTGGAAACAGTTTGGGGATTAAGCTTGAGTTGGTGAAGTAGTTCATCTCGAGAAATAAATTGCTGGTCAACCTTATTAACAAGAGATGCGCCTGGATGAAGATGCAGAATAGTGGGTGGAAGTCATCCATATAGGGCCTGAAAAGGCGTCATCTTAATGGAGAATGATAAGTGGTGTTATACTAGAATTCAGCCTAAGGAAATAAAGAGCTCCATTGACGAGGATGTTGGTGACCAAAGCAGTGAAGATACTATTCAACGCATCAGTTGACTACTTCTGATTGACCATCTATCTCAAGATGATATGCAAAACTAGTTTTGAGCTAAGTGCCCCATAATTTAAAAAATTTCTGCTATAAGCGATTGATAAAAATGGGATCTCGGTCACTGAAAATTGATTGGGGTATCCCTTGGAGCATAACCACATTATACATAAATTACTCTGCCATTGTCTTGGTATATCGATGAGCTAAAGCCATAAAGTCAGCTGACTTACTAAGATGGTCAGTCACCACAAAAATAACACTATTACCATTGGAAATAGGTAAGACTTTAATGAAATCTCTTGAAATGTCTTTCCAAACTTGACATGGGATAGACAAGGGTTGCATTAGCCCAGTAAGTGAAAGAGAATCAGCTTTAACCCACTAACAGATATCACAGAAGGAGACATATTCAGTTACTGCTTTATGGATCGAAGGCCAATAAAATTGTTGAGCAAGTCACTTGAATGTTCTCTGAATCCCTGAATGACAACCAATAGTTGAATTATGAAACTCTTGTAATAATTGATGAGTTATGTCAGACCTGGGTCAAATAACCACATGATTCTTGAAGTATACAAGGCTGTCTTTCCAAATGTAAGGACTTTCAGATGAATCTGATGCTAACTTGATAATTTTCATCATATAAGAATTCTGAGGATAAGATGCATGAAGATTATCCCATAACGGAAGCTTGTGAGTTTAAATAGTATTCAATGTAGGACTACTTGATTTTGGTAAAAGTGCATCACCGGCAGAGTTTTCCTTCCTAAGTTTTAGATGGTTTCATAGTCATATCCAAATAATTTAGAGACCCATTTCTATTGTTCTGGAGTGGTGATACATTGATTCAAAAGATAGTTGAGGCTTCTTTTATCAGTTTTGATGAAAAATTATCAACCCATAAAATAAGGATTCCAAAGTTTAACTGCAACGATAACTACTAGCATTTCTTTAGCATAAGTAGACCAAGCCTATTTGTTGACTCCCAAAGCTCAACTCATATAAGCTACAGGTTGGTCATTCTGCATCAAGACAGCTCCAATAGCATCCCTTGAAGCATTTGTTTCCCCACAAAAATTTCCTTAAAGTTGGGAGGATGATGTAAAGTTTAGATGAGGATGTAGGGAGTGGTGGTTTATTGTTCTGGAAATAGACACAGCAGGGGTGAGTAAGGAGTGAGTAGGGGAGAGGGGGGTCTGAGAGAAGAAGTGAGCTGATGGGAATGCAGAGACTGAGGTCAGAAAATATAAAAAAGAATAATAGAGTAAAAGGCTGGGACACGTCGAGCGGCCAAGGGTGATCAAGGGATAGGTGTTGGAATTTATTGGCAATGGTACTGTAATGGCTGAACAGAAATATGTATTTGGCATGCAATGATTTTATTTCGTGCACATGCAAGTGTAAGTGGGGGGCCACTAAGTGAAAATGTATATTGTAGATAGTACTGCTCTCATTTATTAGCTTGCAATTCTTTTATTCCTTTTCCGTTACAGTTCTTCATTTTCTGTTTTACCAGCTGGCAATTTGTTAGATTGTTTTATTATTTCTTTTAGCACATCTTTTACTCTAGAATTTTCTTTACCGTAGATAAATAGTTACTCTAGAATTTTCTTTACCGTAGATAAATAGCAACTAATCTTGTATATTTAAAATAGAGAGAAATACAATACATTGAAAGGAGCTCTCTCGAATTTTTTTTGATCACTATGTTCATATGTATATATATATATCTATACATATAAATACCTATAAACTATATTTAATATAATGCTGATTAGAATGTATAACTATGTATGTGATAAATTGTTGCCTGCATCATAGGCATGATGGTGTAGTTGGGTTAGCCGAGAGGCAGATGCTGCAATGAGTACATATATCTAAATATGACTTATATGTATATAACAAATGGCTGAATAAATGTGTAACTTAGCATATGATAGTTTCCTGTTTGCATAATAGGCATGAATGGTGACCGGATTGGCGGAGGGGCACTTGTTGCCATTTATATATATATTTATTTATAGGGAGATGTTTTATAATGGCTGAGTAAATAGACATGCTAAATTTGCTGTATGTTAAGTGTTTGCAATGTATGGTTGATTGTGAAGTAGTGGAATGAATTCTGTGTAGATAATGATCTCTTTATGATAATTAGGTTCTGTAAAATGACTTGTTGTACGTTAGTTGCGTTTTGTGTATGACCTTGGTTACTCTAGGATGTAGGGGTAAAATTGGGCAAAGTCAAGGAAGATAGGGAATTAGGAAGATGTAGGCTGGAAAGTGGTTGAGACTTAAACTCAATAAGATTCCAGACGGGAGACAAATTGAAGAATTGGTGAGATGGGGAGCAGGGAGAGTGCAAATTATGACATAAGGAATATGTTGGTTTGCTATCATGATTTTATTTTAATCTAATAGGAGTCTAGATGGGAAAGAAATAGAAATGGTGGGCAGAGGAGAATCTCTGTGGTAGTGAGTGAGGTGCTGGATGATGGGAAAATGGGTTGGGATGGGAAAAATATGGAATCTGGAAAGCAGCAGGGATGAACAGAGAAATTTTTGTAGAGGGAAAAAAGTGAGCAGTAGGTTTTTAGACAGGAAACAGATGGGAACTTAGGGGAATTTTAGTGGTGAACAGTGAGGAATTGTGAAGTTGTGCAGAAAAGTGAACAGGAGAGGGTATAAGGATTAAATCAAATTTTTGGAGTGATTACGAATTTCAAGTTGTAGGTTTAAATTTTAAATTTGATTTACTGAACACGTGTAACTCATTATTGTTTTATTTCAGATCCGGTGAAATAAGAACAGATCAAGTCTTACAGGGGATAGAATCCATCGCTTGAAGGTTTACAAAGGACACTAATTACGGTAGCTCGGGATCCGATATTCTTACCTCATAGAATTATGAAATAGTTCATAAAGTTGTTGTTCAGGGTTTGACATTATATTCATAAAATTGTAGATTTACCCACTGTACACACACACTGTTAGCCACTGCAAACTTGCACCGTGAATATATGGTCTTAATAAGAGGTAGAACATTAATATTAAACCTTTCATATGAATTATTTGAATATATTAATGTATACTTGCTGTTATGCCTAGTTGTGTATGCATTCCTTGTATTGCATTCCTTGTATTAGGAAGCTTCCCTTTATAGGCGTTGATGGTATTATTTTATGGCATATGTTTTAGGGAAAATGTGACAAGGCAAATGGGAATAGATGGAGTAGACATCGCATCCTTCCTGGGATATGGGGCATTACAATTGCAGTAAACTTGAGTTTTTATAAGTACAAAGTACCTGATTTTGATATCAACTTTTGAAAAATGTTCAAATTATATCATGATTTTTTTTTTTTTGTGCTTAAATCAACTACTATTTTTTTTAAATGTTCAAATTAGCTCATCGTTTTTTTTTAAATTAATACTAATAAATATCAACATCAGTGCATGATGACAAAATTTGTTTTAATCCTTAATGGATGTCACATAGATGACGTGGCGTGCACATGGATGCAAATAAAATGGGGTGTAACTATGCCTTAGAAACCTCAATCTCTGTGTATCAATTTCGTGGCCTTTGAAACCATTCTTCACCATTGTCTCTGATCATCAACTTACAGGTTGCTAGCTTGAAAGTGTCGCCATCGGTTGTATCGTTTTCGAGATTTATGGCACAACCTGTAATTACCTATTTTCTCTAGAGAGAAAAGAGTATTAGCATACATATAAACTTAATAAATTTTGTGTAACATTATGTTAATATTTATAAATCAACGATATATCTCTTTTACGGAGTCAATTCATGAAACTCACAAAAACCTTTTAAAATTAAATCACAATAATATATCTCTATTTACTTTACAATAAGCATCTAAAATAGCTAAAACAATTTCAGAGTCTTCCTTTGATCTTGAATTCATTCTTAAACTAAACTAATTTGTATTGAGGGTATGAATTGGGGTGAGCTTCACAGACTTAGTAAATAGAGTAGTGTTCAAAATAAAGATATGCAAATAAACATTCATATGGGTTTAATAAAACCAATGCAAATTTTATCAAATTGAATTCAAAACTGAATAACAATCATAACCATCGTCATTTTTCCTTTTACTGAAAAACACCTATATTCTTTTCTCTTACTAGCAATCATCCGTACACATAACATTAAGAAATCGTTAGAATTACTGTGAAAAAACACAATCAACACGTATATCCATAAATGTAACACTTGGGTTCCTTACCATTTCACTAAAATCAGGGTTACTTACCATTTCTATTTCCATTGCATATTATTATTTTTATTATTAGTATCATTGAGGGCCCATAGGGATCCACGCTACACACAAATGTACAAATATTTCTTTTACAATTCATCGGTCGTCCCCATACCACGTCCGGTAATGGGCGCTTAAATTATAAACTGTCTCAATATTCCATCCAGTATAAGCGTCATTAAACCAATTCCCAACCCCTTCCGATACGGGATTTCTCAATCTCGTACGACTGAGGACATATCCACAACAGGATTCACCCTATGTACCAAGTTAGTACACTCTTTCTCATGATATCCAGTAAGTTTTTTCTTTTTCAAAGATTATTTTTATTTCATATCTCAACTTAAGAAACTCAAACATTCTTAAGATTTTATTCATTTTTATGCTCAAACATTAGATTTATATTTTAGAAGGAAAATTTTTATTCAACGACCATATTAATTTATATCCCTACTCACAATGTCAATGACCAATCTCATCACTCTCACACACCTATTTACACAACTTAGATTCGCACTCATTCCACCTATGACAAATATACATAACAACGAACTTATGTGTAGATCAAATACACACAAAATTATTTGAGCAAGCAGTCACATATATACATGTATACCCAACATACACAATTCATATCGTATTAATCATATACCCAATGTACTATGTAAGCAACAAGCAACTGCAATCGATATCTACACACATTGCTTACTATATTTATCTTGATACCATTATATTTAACCATAAGCCTATTCTAACTATATATATATACTTTCTTACAATATATATATTTCATATCGTTACGATTTAAGACACATAAATTGATGCAAATATAATAATTATAATCTCACAATACTTATAAATATATAAAATACAAACACATATCTTACATTCACTTATATAACTCCATATATATAAGTTCTCTTAATACCAACATACCTAAACACTACCACTTATACCCATACAAAATATATACATCTATATTCATACTTTAAATCTACATATAAGCAGCTTCTACACTTGCATAAATACATATATTATTTTACACTTGCACACATACAGATTCAATGAGTAGAAGTATTTACACTCATACCAACATATATATATATATATCTATTAACATATTCGCACATCTTGGTATATATCTATATATATATAAACACATATTACATAATTATATATATAACTACATACATACATACATCTTGGAATTCATCTACTTTTTAAATATGAAATCTTATACGTTAAACAAACAACAGCTTATGTATAACTTCATCTTTATCTATCCATTCACGTATAACATATCTGCATCCATATCATTGTACGTATACCTTATACAACATCGGAGCTCAATACATACTCGCTTACATACCGATGAAACTCTGTAAAAAACCTTTCAAAATAAAACTTCAATCATCCATCAAACTCTTAAATTAATAATTTTGAAATCAATAAATTATTTTATAAAAATATAAAATCTTTAAATGAAAGCTAACTTAATTTTTATCGCTTTACTGGTTTAAATTAGACTCTGTAAACTGATCGATTCTCATAAATTTTAATTTATAAACTAGTTTCTCGTACATTTGTAGAAAATTCCAATCCTTTAGCATTAGGACCCAACTTTGTTTGAATTCATATTTTTTTTAATCCAACCACTATTAGTCTAATTTCATCTATTAATTTGTTCCCAATTTATTTCTTCCATAAGATTACTTTCATAAACCTTCTTAGAACTTGCCTGCAACATTTCTTTTTCCAAAAGTTCCAAACCTAAATTTTATTTATTATTTTTAACATATATATATATATATCTCTATATATACACACATGTAGACTCACATTTATATATGCATATATATATATATATATATACACGACTACACGTATATGAACACTATATAAATATACACACAACGCGCACTCATACATGCTCTATACATCTACACCAACACGCAGATATATATATATATATATATATATTTTGTACATGCATACATATTTACAAATGCACACACATATACGTGCATATATATGGACATAAATACATAAACACTGCATATATGTTTTCATATATATAAGACGCACACACGTATCTAATGTATACATATATATAACTACACTAACACGCGTATACATATACTGCATATGTACTTATCTACAAATACACACATATATATGGACATGCAAAAATAAACACTACACATATTTAAATAAAATGCGTACACGTCTGCTGTATAAATGTTTCTGCACTAACACCTATATATATATATATATTTATATATACTACATATATGCATATCTATAACTACACATACATTTATATATATACGTACATAAATGTACATACAAAAACACAAAATTTCAAATCGACAATCATCCAAATGCCAAGAATAAAATAGACAAGTGTAAACAGCAACAAAATGGGGGATCGGTGGTTGACACTACGCCAATCTTTCCTCTCAATGCTTGACGAGTGATGACATTTGAGGTGCTCTTTTCCACGCGCCAATGCCGCTATCCTCTTCTTCTTCGAATAACGCTATCCCCTTCTTCTTCTTCTTCCCAATCGACTTCTTCTGCCCCCTCCTTCACCGGCGATCATCTCTTTTCTCTCCAAATCGGCGACAATTCATCTCCTTGAGCACGGTTGAAACCTCTCCTCCATTCTTCCGCGTCGATCTCTCTTCACTCCATTTTCATTTCCCCTTCAGGGTTTTTTCTGTTTGAAGGAGCCAAAAAGGGGAAATTCATATATGGTTTTGGGGCCATTCGATCCTGATGATAGATCGAGGTTGTTGATTTCTTATTTTGTTTTTAAATTCCCAAGTTACCATGCCCTCTCTAAAATCCTTACAACCTAGTCCTCACTGCTTCCATATTGTTCCTCTTCCTTCAAAATTCTTGCAATTTGGTCCCCCTTTAAAAAAAATCCTAAAATACTCAGAAAACCGTTGTTTGGGTTTTTGGGGTGTCACATACTTCTCCCTAAAAAAAATTGGCTCCCAATTTGTACTTAATTTAATTTATTTATTTATTTTTATTTTTATTCATTTAATTAATTTTTTATTTAATTTAATTTAATTTAATTCGATGAAAATAAAAATAATAATAATGATAAAATTAGGTAAAAATATTATTTGAATTTAATTGAAATTGATTTTGGGAAAAAGAGGTGAAAATTTGGATTCTGGGGGTATTTTGAAAAGAAAATCGGAAACCGGGAGTCAAAACGCAATTTAGAAAAGTTGAGCCATGTCAGCACCACGTCAGCAGCCACGTCAGCGACCCGATCAGCAGCCCCGGCCAACCAGAACGCGCCGCGTGGCAAGGCAACGCTGACAAGGGAACGGGCCACTTGGGCGATCCGCGTGCGCGCAATCGGATGGCCCAGATCCGTTCCTGCGCACACGGACGACCTAGATCAAACGTGCGCACGGACGACCCAGATTCACGCGCACGGATGGCCCAGATTCAATCAAGCACGGACGGCCCAGATTGCATCGCGATGAACGACCCAAATTTAATTCTAATTAAATCGCGATCGAACGGTCCAGATTCAATCTTGATGGACGGTAGAGATTAAAAGGAAAAGGGTATAAATACCCCCACCCACACCTGACCAAAGAAACCCTAGCCACCAGTGCTCGCTGGAGAAGAAGAACCAGACGCCGGAGGAGCCGACCACCGCCACCCGCCGCAGCACCGGGAAAGTTTCCGACCGCCGATCGAGGTTGATCGGAGCCAAACATAAAAAATGCGACTCACGCCGGAGGAGCCGTTGCACCCGAGAGCACCGCCGCCGGTACCAGTAGTGCGTTTCAGTTCCCCGGAAAAAAATTCAGGGAAAATTAGGGACAGCCTGTAGGCGCACTGTAGAGCCGTATTCTGACCCCGAAATAAGTAAGGACCCCTCACCCTATTTCCTATCACGGTATTAAAGCTCAATGAATGATAAAACGGTATTTCATGAATCAATAGATGTGTGAAATTGTTTAAGATCGCTAATGGAGCCCGAGTCTGGTATATTTGTCGGTCAGTTGTTGCTTGTTCTATTTTACAGTTTTAAATGCAGTATGATGTCTGATGTTTTCATTTCATAGTTTTGAGTGCATATATCACTGTTTTATTGACTATGGGTTGAATGACTGAGAACTCGATGTTGTGTGTTGTGTTGTTTGGCATAAACTACTGGTTTGCATGTTTGTGTGTGATTTGATGATGGTGACTGAGGAAAAAAAAAGGAATAAAAGGTTACGTGTTCGTGTATAAATGGATAATGGCTACAGCCTGACTAGATATCCTGGGAGATGGTGGACGAACCGGGTCCGTAGGGAACCCTACCGGGAATGTGGTCTCCCATACCGGACGGGGTATGGAGACCTTATGTGTTTTGGCGCCCATACCGGACGGGGTATGGAGACGACCCGTTTTACCCTCATACCGGACGGGGTATTGAGGTTCATGGTTTTGGCGCCCATACCGGACGGGGTATAGGGACAGCCCTGGAACCAGGTTATAAATGTTAAGGGTTCACGGGTAGCGGGACCCCTATGGATCCCCAAGGATACTAGTAGGTTGGTAAATGAGGAAAATAGGTTGTTTAATGATTGAAATGCAAAGGCGTGGTAAATATTATGTTATACAGCTCATATGATTTTATGATGATGATAATGTTATTGCTTTCATATGTTGTTTTATGGATCTCACCGAGGTAAGTGGATAGTAAAGAATTTTATTATTGATAAAAGAATTTGTTATAAATTATGCTCCATTGGTCTTTTTGTGTTTTCTACCCACCTTTACCTCCGTGGCAGTGAGATAGTGTGATGTCTTTACTGGGCTTGTGTAGCTCACTCCTTATTTAACCATTTCAGATTAGGAAGACATTGTTCCCGAGCCCGTTCCGCAGGAAGACGGCGAAGGGAACGCCTAAAGACTCCGTAGTTATATTTATAGTTCTTATTTTCGAGTATCTCTTTTAGTTAGTTTGTTCTTTTATATTTCGAGAACGTTTTTGGTTTTGTGTAAGGGATGTTAATCAAAATTTTTGTTACGCTTCTGCATTTGACATTTTTAATACACATATTTCATTTTAAATTTCCGGGGCCGTTACAGTTGGTATCAGAGCCGCGTTCCCCGGACCCATCCCTTACACAATAATGCTTAGAGAAATATTCACCGATAAACCGTTACTCAACCATTCCTTATGAAATGCAGGTGCAGAGAGATGAGGAGAGGAAGACCCCCACTAAACCGAGAAGCCCGGGATGATTCCCTTTGGGAAGATGTGGACAGAATATTTGAGATGCTAGAAAGGATCATGGCCGCCCAGCAAGGTCGAGAGGAGAGAAGGGAGTTACCCGAACCTCCCCCACTACCACGGGTTGAGCCACCGCTACAGCAAGCGGATCCCGAGTCACCCCGGCACGAGCCTGCTCCACCACAGTACCACCAGGCACCACTGCCGCAGTATGAACTGGTGCCCCAGCCACCGTACTACCCGGCACCGCCACAGTACAATCCGGTGCCCCCACCATTTCAGCAGGTGCCACCACAGGGCCCCACAGTCTATCCCCAGTTAGGTCCAATCCCTCCTCCACGGGACTCTGCTCCTTCCTTGATCGACTCGGGCTACATAGAGAGGTACAAGAGACTGAACCCCTCCACCTTTGCAGGGGGATCCTCTTTTGAAGAGGCCCAGTACTGGCTAGCGGAGACTGAGAGAGCTTTCAGGATCTTGGGAGTAGTCCCTGAGCAGAGAGCTGCCCTTGCTTCCTTCATGCTGGT
Organism: Carica papaya; assembly: GCF_054855325.1. NCBI lineage: Eukaryota > Viridiplantae > Streptophyta > Magnoliopsida > Brassicales > Caricaceae > Carica > Carica papaya. The sequence goes on along the minus strand of NC_142313.1, from coordinate 11,456,965 downwards.
AGGGAAAACAAGACGTTGGTAGGAGCTCAAGCAGGCCACCCTGCCTACACCAGTCACTTGGGAGCAGTTCCTAACGGCCTTCCATGCGGAATATCTCCCTGAGCACATCCGACACCTAAAGGAAACGGAGTTTGTACAACTGGTTTAGGGAAACATGACAGTATCAGAGTATGCTTGTAAGTTCCTCGAGCTGGGCCGATACTCCCCGGAGATATTGATGGATGAGTGCCGAAAGGCCAGGAGATTCCAGTCGGGTCTCCGCCTAGAGATCAGGCAACACTTGGTAGTACTGGAGCTCAAGACATATTCAGCAGTCCTAGCAAAGGCACAGATCGTGGAAAGAAGCTTCAGCACCAGTCCTCAGCCAGGAGGGAGTTCCCGACCCTCAGCTCCGTTCCGCAGACCAGCACCCACGGCGCCTGCCCAACCAAACAAGAGGCCCAGACCAGCCATATAGGCCCCTCCTCAGGCTCCAAGGGCAGCACGTGGGAAGATCTGTCAACACTGTGGCAGAGATCACGGGGACCGATCCTGCTACCGCCTCAACAACACTTGTCGCATTTGTGGCAGTACCCAGCATTATGCCAGAGAATGCCCGAGGAACCAGAATCAAGGGAGACCTCCTATCCAGGGCAGAGCTTACAATCTTACCCAGCAGGATGCCGACGCCGACCTGGATGTGGTACAGGGTATGTATACTATCTGTGACCATATTGCTCATGTTTTATTTGACACTGGTGCATCGCACTCTTTTGTTTCACATGCTTTTGCTTCTAAAATTAATTTATCACCTGATAAACTTGAATCACTGTTGTTTGTGTCTACTGCTGGGGGTGAAACACTACTAGGGGAAGCTATCTATAGGGCTTGTGCCGTGGAGATAGCAAATAGGAAACTGAGTGTAGACCTGATAGGGTTAGACACAGGGAATTTTGATGTAATCTTAGGAATGGATTGGCTAGCGGCGTATCACGCCACCATAGATTGCTTCAACAAGAAAGTTGTATTTAATCCTCCTAATGAGGAGCCATTTACAAATTAATAAAATTATTCAGTACGTATTCCTTGATGGCAAATTTTCTTAACTTCTAGTGCCTTAATCTTGTTGTTTTCTCTGACTAGGCAAGCCCAAGAAGAAAATTTGTATTCAAGAGATTCCTGTAGTCCGAGACTTCCCAGATGTGTTTCTGGACGAACTGTCCGGTCTACCAGTAGACAGAGAAATCGAGTTCACTATAGACCTACAGCTAGGTACCCAGCCCATTTCGGTTGCTCCTTACCGCATGGGCCGTATTGAGATGGAAGAGCTGAGGAAACAGATCACTGAATTGCAAGACGGTGGTTTTATTAGACACAGTGTGTCCCCTTGGGGTGCCGGAGTCACTTTTGCAAGGAAGGGAGATGGAACATTGAGACTCTGCACTGATTACAGAGGATTGAACAAGGTCACGATTAAAAACAAGTATCCCCTTCCCCGGATTGATGACCTCTTTGATCAGCTGCAGGGTGCACAAGTCTTCTCTAAAATAGACCTACGGTCAGGTTACCACTAGGTGAAGATAAGAGCAGAAGACATCCCCAAGACGGCTTTCCGGACCAGGTACGGACACTATGAGTTCCTGGTCATGCCATTCGGGCTAACCAATGCCTCGACAATCTTTATGGATCTGATGAACAGGGTCTTCAGAGAGTTCTTGGATCAATTTGTCATCGTGTTCATCGATGATATTTTAGTCTACTAAAAAAGTAGAGAAGAACATGCTCACCATTTGGCCCAAGTTTTGTAGGTCCTTAGAAACAAGAGGCTATATGCGAAGTTGAGTAAGTGTGGATTCTGGCTTGAGCAGACTGCCTTCCTAGGACACATCATATCGAAGGAAGGGGTATCAGTGAATCCTGAAAAGGTTGAAGCGGTGCTTGGTTAGGAGAAGCTGACATCAGTTAAAAAAATTCGTAGCTTCCTGGGAATGGCAGGTTATTACCGCAGGTTCGTTGAAGGATTCTCTAGTCTAGCAACACCTCTAACCCGACTCACAAATAAGAATGCCAAGTTTGAGTGGAATGAAGACTGTAAAAGAAGTTTTTCAGAATTAAAGAAGCAGCTGACCACTGCACCCCGTGCTAGCCTTACCGAGTGGATCGGGAGGATATACAGTTTATAGTGATGCCTCCTATCTGGGCCTGGGTTGTGTCCTGATGCAACATGGAAAGGTTATAGCATACGGGTACAGACAGTTAAAGAATCATGAGAAGAACTATCTCACCCATGACTTGGAACTTGCCGCAATCATTCATGCCTTGAAAACCTGGCGCCATTATTTGTACGGAGAGACATTTTAGATCTATATCGATCACAAGAGTCTGAAACACATATTCACTCAGAAGGATCTCAACATGCATCAGAGAAGGTGGATGGAACTCCTTAAGGACTATGATTGTGACATCTTATACCATCCGGGTAAGGGCAACGTGGTAGCAGATGCCCTCAGCAGGAAAAGTGCAGGTATCTTAGTCCATTTGATGGTTTCAGAATGCAGACCAATTGGGGCCATACAACAGGTTCGACTTCATGATCTGAAGAGAGTCACATGTTTGGGCCGCCTGACAGTCCAGCCTGAGTTAATTAAGAGAATAAGGGATCCCCAGACAGTTGACCCCGCCCTAGTAGCCCACAAGAAGGATGCAAAACAGGGAGGGAGCTCAGAATTTCGAATATCTGCCGATGGACTACTTCGTTTCCAAGACAGGGTGTGTGTCCTAGATGACAGTGAGTTAAAAAAGGACATCATGACAGAGTTCCATAGCTCGAAGTTTTCCATGCATCCAGGAAGCACCAAAATGTACCAGAGCATGCGACCCCGGTTTTGGTGGCATGGGATGAAGAGAGACATAGCTGACTTTATATCTAAATGTTTGGTATGTTAGCAGGTCAAGGCAGAACATCAGCGCCCAGGTGGGTTACTTCAGCCTTTACTGATCCTGGAGTGGAAGTGGGAACATATCACCATGGACTTCGTATCGAGGCTACCCAAGGCACGTTCAGGACACGATGCCATATGAGTAATCGTTGACCGACTTACCAAGTCTTCCCACTTCCTAGCCATCAGGATGACAGATTCACTGGACAAGTTGGCAAGGATGTATATCCGGGAGATAGTCAGATTGCATGGGGTTCCAGTGACAGTAGTGTCTGACAGGGATCCCATGTTCACTTCTCGATTTTGGAGCATCTTCC